>NC_142811.1:41037711-41160211 GCF_049724085.1 Artemia sp. Qi Xiang Cuo | reverse complement strand
TTCGCCAGTCGTTATATTTCTGCTTTAATTGCGTTGTTATACAATTCAGTAACAACCAAAAATATTCCAATGCCTATGCCCTCTGAAATCTCTAAATTACGTATCGGCATGATTATGGTTTTATTCTTTAGTTTCAAGTCATCAATTTCACTTGAATTAAGAAATTATGGCGTGAATTCAATTCCTCCTTCCTGTTTATCCTCTATAGACGCTATAATAAGACTTTCCTCATAACAATGTAATTTCTGAAATATCTTATATCTAAATTACGTAACAACATAATTATTGTGTATTCTTTAGTTTTAAGTCATATTTTTGTTCACAATTCAATGCGATTTTTGCTGTTTCTTGTTCCATGTATTTTTCTTAAGGCTGTTCTGAGTTATTTACCATTTTGTGTAATTTTGCAAGTGTCAGAGGTACTAAAACCCAATTCCTACATCTTGTTTATTCTTCACAGACTCACGCACGCGTAACTAACGAGTTCCTTCGTTCCATTGAAATTTTATTTTCTCTTCTAATTGCAAATCCCTTTTTGCAACATTTTCGCTTACAATAATGTCATTTTTGCTGATTCTTGTTCCATGCGTTTTTCTTTAGCTATTCGGAGTCACTTGTCATCTTTTGTAATTTTGCATGCGTCATAGATACTAAAAACGCTACGACTAACCCTGGCGAAAAAATTATGAGATATTTAGTCTTTGAATGTATATAAATGTGATGTCACTCACATGATTTCTTTTCTGGCGTGAATACAATTCCTCTTCCCCGTTTATCCTTCACAAGCGCCAATACATTCTATTCCAGGGTGGTTAAGAAATTCAGGCGTGAACTGACTTTCTCCGTCCAGTGTATTTATGCAGACGCTAAAATAACACTTCTTCATTCTAGGGTGAATCAGCAATTTCAACTGAATAAGTAATTATGGCGTAAATTCGATTCTTCCTTCCTGTTTATCCTTCGCAGGCTCATGCAAGCTAAACAAACACCTTCCTTCATTC
Source organism: Artemia sp. Qi Xiang Cuo (assembly GCF_049724085.1). Taxonomy (NCBI): domain Eukaryota; kingdom Metazoa; phylum Arthropoda; class Branchiopoda; order Anostraca; family Artemiidae; genus Artemia; species Artemia sp. Qi Xiang Cuo. The sequence continues at coordinate 41,159,210 of NC_142811.1, read as the reverse complement.
CGTCTTAATTTTGCTTTGTCTTCTAATCGCAGATTTCGTTTTGCACCACTTCTGTTTGCAATTCCACATGTTTTTGCTGTTTCTTGTTCCATGTCTTTTTCTTTAGCTATTTAAAGTAATTTGTCATCTAGTGTAATTTTGTATGCGTCATAGATAATAAAAACGATACGAATAAAGAGCCATACAGCATTGCCTATAGATACAGCGTTGCCTATAGTAAAGAGCCAATAGGTTTCAATGTTTTGTTATTACTTTTACCCAAAGACACTTCATACGGAAGGGGTGGTCGAATAAACTTCGGGAGGGGGAAGTTTTAGTGCCCTTTTTAAGAGTCAAATTGATTGTAGGGCATCTAGACCTTCAATGCCCTGTTTCCCCAAATCCATCCAATAAAAGTTCTTAAATAGCCATTTTGTTCAAAATAGTTCACATATAAAATAACTATGCCTCGTGGGTTGACAAAACCCTCCACAGCACCCAGGACAAGGGCTCTAAGTTATGTATGTTGCCAATTGCAGGCCTCCCACTAGATTTTTTGTGGAAAATATGAACTTTATGAACTTTTAACCACAAAAATATGAACTTTTGATTGCGCTTTTTATGAACCTAAATTTACGATATGTGCACCTCAGAAACTGTCTGTGGACACAAAAAGTGGCAGTTCAATACATATCAATATTTTCAATTCAATTTCAATTCAATTCAATTTTATTCGAGAAAAAACACAACACAAACATCAATAATAATAAAGATCCTAGAAGATAACTTGATTTCCCCCTGAGAATTGGTTCAGCCTTTCAGTGATTTAAATTAAAAATTGTTTTTTTTTAAACTGAAAGTAAGGAGACACACTAAAACGTAAAAGAACAGAAATTGTTCTGTATATGAGGTGGATAGCCCCTCGTCAATACCTAGCTTTTCACGCCAAAGTTTCTTTTTGTATTTTAACATTATCCTTAGCGTAATTAGACAGCTCTTGTGTTTCAGAAATTGTTACTAAATAATTTAGACAAAAAGTTAAAATTAAGTGTAAAAAAGAGCCTCAAAATTACATTTGAACGAGCTCCCTCCCAATTACCTTGGACCTTCGGTTTGATACAATAACTCCTGGGGGAAAAACAAATAAGCATGTATTGATGGTGTTTCTTCTGAAAAAAAGCGAAATTCCACATTTTGAAGATTGGAGCTTGAAAGTAGGGAAGGGGGTCCCAGCGCTGATAAACAAAGGGGAATTATTGATCCATGAAGGGAAAGTAGTTTCCTGCAAAACTGATTTGCATAATCGGTGGGGAATTCCATCATGAGGGGATTTCATTTTTAGATATGGTTTCTCAGGTCATTAGGTCTGAGAGATAAATTAATATTCTATTTTTAAATATGGCTTCTCTGATCCTTAGGCCTGAGAGATAAATTAATATTCTATCGAAACCATAATAGTGTAAGTAAGAACACCTTAGATATATTTTTAGAAATTCAAATGAGATTCAAGAGATTGAATATATTTTACGCAAGAAATGGTTTCTTGGGAATTTCAAATGTGACAGCGCAGGGATGCCAAAACAAAGGAACACATAGAAATTACTTTTAGGTGTTTATTTGGGCGAAAAACTTAGACATTTTAAGGATTTTTTTGGGTGAAACAGTTTGAGACATTTTATAAATGATTTGAGGTGAAACTCTGTGGTTGTTATAATACACAAGTTCCATTTGAACAGTGTTATAAGGTCCTACTCCAACCCCAAAGGGTCCCTGGGCCCCAAAGAGCCCCCTCCCTCTCCCCTCCTAGTGTTTTGTCGTGGTTTACATGTCATAGTTACATTCTCTTGATGTTTCAAAGTTCATTTTGGATCTTTTTCATTGAAATGCAAGAGTTGGATTATTTCAGTAGTGTTTTCTCGTGGTTTACCTTGGCACTGTTACATTCTATTGATGTTTCAAAGTTAATTTTGGATCTTTTTCGTTGAAATACAAGAGTTGGAATATTTCAGTAGTGTTTTGTCGTGGGTTACATTGTCACTGTTACATTCTCTTGATGTTTCACAGTTCATTTTTGATTTTTTTTTTCGCTGAAATGTGAGAGTTGGAATATTTCAGTAGTGTTTTGTCGTGGTTTACCTTGTCACTCTTACATTCTCTTAATGTTTCAAAGTTCATTTTGGACTTTTTCCGTTGAAATGTAAGAGTTGGAATATTTCAGTAGTGTTTTGTCGTGGTTTACCTTGTCACTGTTACATTCTTTTGATGTTTCACAGTTCATTTTTGATTTTTTTTTTTTTCGCTGAAATGGGAGAGTTGGATTATTTCAGTGTTTTGTCGTGGTTTACCTTGTCACTGTTAAATTCTATTGATGTTTCAAAGTTCATTTTTGATTTTTTTTTCGTTGAAATTTAAGAGTTGGAATATATCAGTAGTGTTTTGTCGTGGTTACATTGTCACTGTTAAATTCTCTAGATGTTTCAAAGTTCATTTAGGATTTTTTTTTTCGTAGAAATATAAGAGTTGGAATATTTCAGTAGTGTTGTGTCATGGTATTACCATGTCGATGTTACATTCTCTTGATGTTTCAAAATTAATTTTGGATTTTTTTTTGTTAAAATGTAAGAGTTGAAATGTTTCAGTAGTGTATTGTCGTGGTTTAAATTCCACTGTTACATTCTCTTGATGCTTCAAAGTTCATTTTGGATTTTTTTCGTTGAAATGCAAGACTTGGAACATTTCAGTAGTGTTTTTTCGTGGTTTACCTTGTCACTGTTACATTCTGAAGATGTTTTAAAGTTCATTTAGATCTTTTTCGTTGAAATGCAAGAGTTGGATTATTTCAGTAGTGTTTTGTCATGGTTTATCATGTCATATTCTATTGATGTTTCAAAGCTCATTTTGAATTTTTTTCGTTGAAATGTAAGAGTTGGAATATTTCAGTAGTGTTTTGTCATGGTTTACACTGTCACTGTTACATTCTCTTGATGTTTCAAAGTTCATTTGGGATTTTTTTTTTCGTTGAAATGTAAGAGTTGGAATATTTCAGTAGTGTTTCGTCATGGTTTACCATGTCGATGTTACATTCTCTTGATGTTTCAAAATTAATTTTGGATTTTTTTGTTGAGATGTAAGAGTTGAAATGTTTCAGTAGTGTTTTGTCGTGGTTTACATTCCACTGTTACATTCTCTTGATGCTTCAAAGTTCATTTTGGATTTTTTTCGTTGAAATGCAAGAGTTGGAATATTTCAGTAGTGTTTTTTCGTGGTTTACCTTGTCACTGTTACATTCTGAAGATGTTTTAAAGTTCATTTGGATCTTTTTCGTTGAAATGCAAGAGTTGGATTATTTAGGTAGTGTTTTGTCATGGTTTACCATGTCACCGTTACATTCCCTTGATGTTTCAAAGTTCATTTTGGATTTTTTCGTTGAAATATATGAGTTGGAATATTCCAGTAGTATTTTGTCGTAGTTTACCTTGTCAATGTTACATTCTGAAGATGTTTCAAAGTTCATTTTGGATTTTTTTTTGTTGAAATGTAAGAGTTGGAATATTTCAGTAGTGTTTTGTCGTGGTTTACCTTCTCGCTGTTACATTCTATTGATGTTTCAAAGTTCATTTTGGATTTTTTTCGTTGAAATGTAAGAGTTGGAATATTTAAGTAGTGTTTTGTCGTGGTTTACACTGTCACTGTTACATTCCCTCGATGTTTCAAAGTTCATTTTGGATCTTTTTAGTTGAAATGCAAGATTTGGAATAATTCAGTAGTGTTTTGTCGTGGTTTACCTTGTTACTCTTACATTCTCTTAACGTTTCAAAGTTCATTTTGGACTTTTTTCGTTGAAATGTAAGAGTTGGAATATTTCAGTAGTGTTTTTGTTGTGGTCTACCTTGTCACTGTTACATTCGCTTGATGTTTCACAGTTCATTTTTGATTTTTTTTTTTTTCGCTGAAATGGGAGAGTTGGATTATTTCAGTGTTTTGTCGTGGTTTACCTTGTCACTGTTAAATTCTATTGATGTTTCAAAGTTGATTTTGGATTTTTTTTTCGTTGAAATGTAAGAGTTGGAATATATCAGTAGTGTTTTGTCGTGGTTACATTGTCACTGTTAAATTCTCTAGATGTTTCAAAGTTCATTTAGGAAAAATAAACTTTGAAGCTTCCAAAAGCATCCAAAATCCAAATTAAACTTTGAAACATCAAGAGAATGTAACAGTGACATGGTAAACCATGACAAAACACTACTGAAATAATCCAACTCTTGCATTTCAACGAAAAAAGATCCAAATAAACTGAAACATCTTCAGAATGTAACAGCGACAAATAAAACCACTAGAAAACACTAGTGAAATATTCTAACTCTTGCATTTCAATGAAAAAATCCAAAATAAACTTTGAAACATCAAGAGAATGTAACAGTGACATGGTAAACCATGACAAATCACTAATGAAATAATCCAACTCTTGCATTTCAACGAAAAAAGATCCAAATAAACTTTGAAACATCTTCAGAATGTAACAGTGACAAATAAAACCCCTAGAAAACACTAGTGAAATATTCCAACTCTTGCATTTCAACAAAAAAAAATCCAAAATAAACTTTGAAGCATCAAGAGAATGTAAGAGTAACAAGGTAAACCACGACAAAACACAACTGAAATATTCCAACTCATATATTTTAAGGAATAAAATCAAAAATGAACTTTGAAACATCAAGAGAATGTAATATCGACATGGTAAACCATGACAAAACACTACTAAAATATTCCAACTCTTACATTTCAACGACAAAAAATATCCTAAATGAACTTTGAAACATCAAGAGAATGTAACAGTGACAAGGTAAACCACGACAAAACACTACTGAAATATTTCAACTCTTACATTTCAACAAGAAAAGTCCAAAATGAACTTTGAAACATTAAGAGAATGTAAGAGTGACATGGTAAACCACAACAAAACACTAATGAACTTTCGAAAAAAATCAAAAATGAACTTTGAAACATCAATAGAATGTAAAAGTGACAAGGTTAACCACGACAAAACACTAGTGAAATAATCCAACTCTTACATTTCAACGAAAAAAAAGTCCAAAATGAACTTTGAAACACCAAGAGAATGTAACAATGACAAGGTAAACCATGACAAAACACTACTAAAATATTCCAACTCTTATATTTCAACGAAAAAGTCCAAAATGAACTTTGAAACAGTAAGAGAATGTAAGAGTGACAAGGTAAACCACGACAAAACACTATTGAAATATTTCAACTCGTATATTTCAAGGAATGAAATCCTTAAAATATAAGAGTGAACTTTGGAACTTTGAACAGGAAATGAACTTTGAAACGTCAAGCGAATGTAACATTGACATGTAAACCACAACAAAATACTACTGAAATAATCCAACTCTTGCATTTCAATGAAAAAGATCCAAAATGAAAAACCACTAGAAAACGCTACTGAAATATTCCAACTCTTGCAGTTCAACAAAAAAAAATCCAAAATGAACTTTGAAGCATCAAGAGAATGTAACAGTGCAATGTAAACCACGACAAAACACTACTGAAACATTTGAGAAAACACTACTAAAATAATGCAACTCTTGCATTTCAACGAAAAAGATCCAAAATGAACTTTGAAACGTCAAAAGAATGTAACAATGACCAGGTAAACCATAAGAAAACACTACTGAAATACTCCAACTCTTTCATTTCAATGAAAAAGATCCAAACTGTAACTGTGACAAGGTAAGCAATGACAAAACACTATTGAAATATTCCAACTCTTGCATTTCAACAAAAAAGATCCAAAATGAACTTTGAAATGTCAAGAGAATGTAACAGTGACATGGTAAACCACGAGAAAACACTGCCGAAATATTCAACTCTTGCATTTCAACGAAATAGATCCAAAATGAACTTTGAAACATCAATAGAATGTAACAGTGACATGGTAAACCACGACAAAACACTACTGAATTTATCCAACTCTTGCATTTCAATGAAAAAGATCCAGAATGAACTTTGAAACAAGAAGAGAAGGTAAAAGTGACATGGTAAACCACGACGAAACACTACTGAAATAATCCAACTTACATTTCAAAACATTACCGAATTGAAATTTGAAACATCTTCAGAATGTAACAGTGACAAGGTAAACCGCGAGAAAACACTACTGAAATATTTCAAATCTTGCATTTCAATGAAAAAGATCCAAAATGAACTTTGAAACATCAAGAGAATGTAACAGTGACATGGTAAACCACGACAAAACACTACTGAAATAATACAACTTACATTTCAAAACACTACCGAAATAAAATTTGAAACATCTTCAGAATGTGACAGTGACCAGGTAAACCGCGAGAAAACACTACTGAAATATTTCAACTTACAATTCAAGAAAAAAAAATATAAAATGAACTTTGAAATAGAGAATGTACCAGTGACAAGGTAAACCACGACAAAACCCTACCGAAATATTCCAACTCTTACATTTCAACAACCAAAAATCCAAAATTAACTTTGAAAAATCAAAAGAATGCAACAGTGACGAGGTAAAGCACGAGAAAATTGTACTGGAAAATGCCAACTCTTGCATTTCAACGAATGAAATCTAAAATGAACTTTGAAAAATCAAAAGAATGTAACTGTGACAAGGTAAACCATGACAAAACACTATTGAAATATTCCAACTCTTGCATTTCAACGAAAAAGATCCAAAATGAACTTTGAAATGTCAAGAGAATGTAACAGTGACATGGTAAACCACGAGAAACACTGCTGAAATCCAAAATTAACTTTGAAACGTCAAAAGAAAGTAACAGTGACAAGGTAAACCATGAGAAACTACTGAAATATTTGAGAAAACACTACTAAAATAATCCAACTCTTGCATTTCAACGAAAAAGATCCAAAATGAACTTTGAAACGTCAAAAGAATGTAACTGTGACAAGGTAAACAATGACAAAACACTATTGAAATATTCCAACTCTTGCATTTCAACGAAAAGATCCTTAATGAACTTTGAAATGTCAAGAGAATGTAACAGTGACATGGTAAACCACGAGAAAACACTGCCGATATATTCCTCCTCTTGAATTTCAACGAAATGGATCCAAAATGAACTTTGAAACATCAAGAGAATGTAACAATGACAAGGTAAACCATGACAAAACACTACTAAAATATTCCAACTCTTATATTTCAACGAAAAAAGTCCAAAATGAACTTTGAAACAGTAAGAGAATGTAAGAGTGACAAGGTAAACCACGACAAAACACTATTGAAATATTTCAACTCGTATATTTCAAGGAATGAAATCCTTAAAATATAAGAGTGAACTTTGGAACTTTGAACAGGAAATGAACTTTGAAACGTCAAGCGAATGTAACAGTGACATGTAAACCACAACAAAATACTACTGAAATAATCCAACTCTTGCATTTCAATGAAAAAGATCCAAAATGAAAAACCACTAGAAAACGCTACTGAAATATTCCAACTCTTGCAGTTCAACAAAAAAAAATCCAAAATGAACTTTGAAGCATCAAGAGAATGTAACAGTGCAATGTAAACCACGACAAAACACTACTGAAACATTTGAGAAAACACTACTAAAATATTCCAACTCTTGCATTTCAACGAAAAAGATCAAAAATGAACTTTGAAACGTCAAAAGAATGTAACAATGACCAGGTAAACCATGAGAAAACACTACTGAAATACTCCAACTCTTTCATTTCAATGAAAAAGATCCAAACTGTAACTGTGACAAGGTAAGCAATGACAAAACACTATTGAAATATTCCAACTCTTGCATTTCAACAAAAAAGATCCAAAATGAACTTTGAAACGTCAAGAGAATGTAACAGTGACATGGTAAACCACGAGAAAACACTGCCGAAATATTCAACTCTTGCATTTCAACGAAATAAATCCAAAATGAACTTTGAAACATCAATAGAATGTAACAGTGACATGGTAAACCACGACAAAACACTACTGAATTTATCCAACTCTTGCATTTCAATGAAAAAGATCCAGAATGAACTTTGAAACATCAAGAGAAGGTAAAAGTGACATGGTAAACCACGACGAAACACTACTGAAATAATCCTACTTACATTTCAAAACATTACCGAATTGAAATTTGAAACATCTTCAGAATGTAACAGTGACAAGGTAAACCGCGAGAAAACACTACTGAAATATTTCAAATCTTGCATTTCAATGAAAAAGATCCAAAATGAACTTTGAAACATCAAGAGAATGTAACAGTGACATGGTAAACCACGACAAAACACTACTGAAATAATACAACTTACATTTCAAAACACTACCGAAATAAAATTTGAAACATCTTCAGAATGTGACAGTGACCAGGTAAACCGCGAGAAAACACTACTGAAATATTTCAACTTACAATTCAAGGAAAAAAATATAAAATGAACTTTGAAATAGAGAATGTAACAGTGACAAGATAAACCACAACAAAACCCTACCGAAATATTCCAACTCTTACATTTCAACAAAAAAAAATCCAAAATGAACTTTGAAAAATCAAAAGAATGCAACAGTGACAAGGTAAAGCACGAGAAAACTGTACTGGAAAATGCCAACTCTTGCATTTCAACGAATGAAATCTAAAATGAACTTTGAAAAATCAAAAGAATGTAACTGTGACAAGGTAAACCATGACAAAACACTATTGAAATATTCCAACTCTTGCATTTCAACGAAAGATCCAAAATGAACTTTGAAATGTCAAGAGAATGTAACAGTGACATAGTAAACCACGAGAAACACTTCTGAAATCCAAAATTAACTTTGAAACGTCAAAAGAAAGTAACAGTGACAAGGTAAACCATGAGAAAACACTACTGAAATATTTGAGAAAACACTACTAAAATAATCTAACTCTTGCATTTCAACGAAAAAGATCCAAAATGAATGTTGAAAAGTCAAAAGAATGTAACAGTGACAAGGTAAACCATGAGAAAACACTACTGAAATACTCCAACTCTTTCATTTCAATGAAAAAGATCCAAACTGTAACTGTGACAAGGTAAACAATGACAAAACACTATTGAAATATTCCAACTCTTGCATTTCAACGAAAAAGATCCAAAATGAACTTTGAAATGTCAAGAGAATGTAACAGTGACATGGTAAACCACGAGAAAACACTGCCGATATATTCCTCCTCTTGCATTTCAACGAAATGGATCCAAAATGAACTTTGAAACATCAATAGAATGTAACAGTGACATGGTAAACCACGACAAAACACTACTGAATTTATCCAGCTCTTGCATTTCAATGAAAAAGATCCAAAATGAACTTTGAAACATCAAGAGAATGTAACAGTGACATGGTAAACCACGACGAAACGCTACTGAAATAATCCAACTTACATTTCAAAACACTACCGAATTGAAATTTGAAACATCTTCAGAATGTAACAGTGACACGGTAAACCACGAGAAAACACTACTGAAACATTCCAACTCTTGCATTTCAATTAAAACGATCCAAAATGAACTTTGAAACATCAAGAGAATGTAACAGTGACATGGTAAACCACGACAAAACACTACTGAAAAAATCCAACTCTTGCATTTCAAAACACTACCGAAATGAAATTTGAAACATCTTCAGAATGTAACAGTGACAAGGGAAACTGCGAGAAAACACTACTTAAATATTCCAACTTAAAATTCAAGGGAAAAAAAATATAAAATGAACTTTGAAACAAATAATGTACCAGTGACAAGGTAAACCACAACAAAACCCTACCGAAATATTCCAACTCTTACATTTCAACAAAAAAAAATCCAAAATGAACTTTGAAAAATCAAAAGGATGCAACAGTGACAAGGTAAACCACGAGAAAACTGTACTGGAAAATGCCAACTCTTGAAACATCAAGAGAATCTAACAGTGATATGGTAAACCATGACAAAACACTACTGAAATAATCTAACTCTTGCATTTCAACGACAAATATCCAAATGAACTTTGAAACATCTTCAGAATGTAACAGTGACAAGGTAAACCGCGAGAAAACACTACTAAAATATTCCAACTCTTACATTTCAAGGGAAAAAAATTAAATGAACTTTGAAATATCAAGAGAATGTACCAGTGACAAGGTAAACCACGACAAAACACTACTGAAATATTCCAACTCTTACATTTCAATTAAAAAAAAATCTAAATGAACTTTAAACATCAAGAGAATGTACCAGTGACAAGGTAAACCACGACAAAACACTACTGAAATATTCCAACTCTTACATTTCAACTAAGGAAATCCAAAATGAACTTTGAAACATCAAGAGAATGTTAAAGTGACAAGATAAACCATGAGAAAACACTACTGAAATAATCCAACTCTTGCAATTCAACGAAAAAGATCCAAAATGAACTTTGAAACGTCAAGAGAATGTTACAGTGACAAGGTAAACCATGACAAAACAATACTGAAATATTCCAACTCTTGCATTTCAACGAAACAGATCCAAAATGAACTCTGAAACGTCAAGAGAATGTAACAGTGACATGGTAAACCACGAGAAAACACTACTGAAATTATCCAACTCTTGCATTTCAATGAAAAAGATCCAGAATGAACTTTGAAACATCAAGAGAAGGTAAAAGTGACATGGTAAACCACGACGAAACACTACTGAAATAATCCAACTTACATTTCAAAACATTACCGAATTGAAATTTGAAACATCTTCAGAATGTAACAGTGACAAGGTAAACCGCGAGAAAACACTACTGAAATATTTCAAATCTTGCATTTCAATGAAAAAGATCCAAAATGAACTTTGAAACATCAAGAGAATGTAACAGTGACATGGTAAACCACGACAAAACACTACTGAAATAATACAACTTACATTTCAAAACACTACCGAAATAAAATTTGAAACATCTTCAGAATGTGACAGTGACCAGGTAAACCGCGAGAAAACACTACTGAAATATTTCAACTTACAATTCAAGGAAAAAAAATATAAAATGAACTTTGAAATAGAGAATGTAACAGTGACAAGATAAACCACAACAAAACCCTACCGAAATATTCCAACTCTTACATTTCAACAAAAAAAAATCCAAAATGAACTTTGAAAAATCAAAAGAATGCAACAGTGACAAGGTAAAGCACGAGAAAACTGTACTGGAAAATGCCAACTCTTGCATTTCAACGAATGAAATCTAAAATGAACTTTGAAAAATCAAAAGAATGTAACTGTGACAAGGTAAACCATGACAAAACACTATTGAAATATTCCAACTCTTGCATTTCAACGAAAGATCCAAAATGAACTTTGAAATGTCAAGAGAATGTAACAGTGACATAGTAAACCACGAGAAACACTGCTGAAATCCAAAATTAACTTTGAAACGTCAAAAGAAAGTAACAGTGACAAGGTAAACCATGAGAAAACACTACTGAAATATTTGAGAAAACACTACTAAAATAATCTAACTCTTGCATTTCAACGAAAAAGATCCAAAATGAATGTTGAAACGTCAAAAGAATGTAACAGTGACAAGGTAAACCATGAGAAAACACTACTGAAATAATCCAACTCTTTCATTTCAATGAAAAAGATCCAAACTGTAACTGTGACAAGGTAAACAATGACAAAACACTATTGAAATATTCCAACTCTTGCATTTCAACGAAAAAGATCCAAAATGAACTTTGAAATGTCAAGAGAATGTAACAGTGACATGGTAAACCACGAGAAAACACTGCCGATATATTCCTCCTCTTGCATTTCAACGAAATGGATCCAAAATGAACTTTGAAACATCAATAGAATGTAACAGTGACATGGTAAACCACGACAAAACACTACTGAATTTATCCAGCTCTTGCATTTCAATGAAAAAGATCCAAAATGAACTTTGAAACATCAAGAGAATGTAACAGTGACATGGTAAACCACGACGAAACGCTACTGAAATAATCCAACTTACATTTCAAAACACTACCGAATTGAAATTTGAAACATCTTCAGAATGTAACAGTGACAAGGTAAACCGCGAGAAAACACTACTGATATATTCCAACTCTTGCATTTCAATTAAAAAGATCCAAAATGAACTTTGAAACATCAAGAGAATGTAACAGTGACATGGTAAACCACGACAAAACACTACTGAAATAATTCAACTCGCATTTCAAAACACTACCGAAATGAAATTTGAAACATCTTCAGAATGTAACAGTGACAAGGGAAACTGCGAGAAAACACTACTGAAATATTCCAACTTACAATTCAAGGGAAAAAAAATATAAAATGAACTTTGAAACAAAGAATGTACCAGTGACAAGGTAAACCACAACAAAACCCTACCGAAATATTCCAACTCTTACATTTCAACAAAAAAAAATCCAAAATTAACTTTGAAAAATCAAAAGGATGCAACAGTGACAAGGTAAACCACGAGAAAACTGTACTGGAAAATGCCAACTCTTGAAACATCAAGAGAATCTAACAGTGATATGGTAAACCATGACAAAACACTACTGAAATAATCTAACTCTTGCATTTCAACGACAAATATCCAAATGAACTTTGAAACATCTTCAGAATGTAACAGTGACAAGGTAAACCACGACAAAACACTACTGAAATATTCCAACTCTTACACTTCAACAAAGAAAATCAAAAATGAACTTTGAAACATCAAGAGAATGTAACAGTGACGAGGTAAACCATGAGAAAACACTACTGAAATAATCCAACTCTTGCATTTCAACGAAAAATATCCAAAATGAACTTTGAAACTTCAACAGAATGTAACAGTGACGAGGTAAACCATGACAAAACAATACTGAAATATTCCAACTCTTGCATTTCAACGAAACAGATCCAAAATGAACTCTGAAACGTCAAGAGAATGTAACAGTGACATGGTAAACCACGAGAAAACACTACTGAAATAATCCAACTCTTGCATTTCAATGAGAAAGATCAAAAATGAACCTTGAAACATCAAGAGAATGGAACAGTGACAAGGTAAACCATGAGAAAACACTACTGAAATAATCCAACTCTTGCATTTCAACGAAAAAGATCCAAAAGAGAATGTAAGAATGTAAAAACTTTGAAACATCCAGAGAATGTAACAAAACACTACTAAAATATTCCAACTCTTACTTTTCAACGAAAAAAGTCCAAAATGAACTTTGAAACATTAAGAGAATGTAAGATTGACAAGGTAAACCACGACAAAACACAACTGAAATAATCCAACTCGCATATTTCAAGGATTGAAATCCAAAATGAACTTTGAAACGTCAAGAGAATGTAACAGTGACATGGTAAACCACGAAAAAACAATACTGAAATAATCCAACTCTTACATTTCAACAAAAAAGATCCAAGATGAAATTTGAAACATCAGGAGAATGTAACAATAACAAGGTAAGAAACACTACTGAAATAATCCAACTCTTGCGTTTCAACGAAAAAGACCAAAAATGAACTTTGAAACATCAATAGAATGTAACAGTAACATGGTAAACCACAACAAAACACTACTGAAATATTCCAACTCTTGCATTTCAACGAAAAAGATCCAAAATGAACTTTGAAACGTCAAGAGAATGTAACAGTGACAACGTAAACCACGACCAACAGTACTGAAATAATCTCTTGCATTTCAACGAAAAATCCACAAGTAATTTAGAATTAACAAGATAGTTTAACAGTGAGATGGTTAACCCCGGGGAAAATCTAATTCAGTAATCTAACTTCTACTTCTCACCAAAAGTTATCAAAAGTAAGCTTTTATGTGCCGAGATAGTAGAACAGTGACAATATGAGCCACAACACAATGTAATTGAAATATTACAACTGTTGCATTTCAACGAAAAAGATCCAAGATGAACTTTGAAACATCAAGAGAATTTAGCAGTGACAAGGTAAAAAACACTACTGAAATAATCCAACTCTTGCATTTCAACGAAAAAGATCCAAAATGAACTTTGAAAAATCAATAGAATGCAACAGTGACATGGTAAACCACGACAAAACACTACTGAAATAATCCAACTCTTGCATTTCAACTAAAAAGATCCAAAATGAACTTTGAAACATCAATAGAATGTAACAGTGAGAAGGTAAACCACGACAAAACGCTACTGAAATATTCCAACTCTCGCATTTCAACGAAAAAGATCTAAAATGAACTTTGAAACATCAAGAGAATGTAACAGTGAGAAGGTAAACCACGACGAAACACTACCGAAATATTCCAACTCTAGCATTTGAATGAAAAAGATCCAAAATGAACTTTGAAACGTCAAGGAAATGTAACAGTGACATGGTAACCATGACAAAACACTACTGAAATAATCCAACTCTTGCATTTCAATAAAAAAGAACCAAAATGAACTTTGAAACGTCAAGAGAATGTAACAGTGACTAGGTAAACCATGAGAAAACACTACTGAAATAATCCAACTCTTGCATTTCAACGAAAAAGATCCAAAATGAACTTTGAAATATCAATAGAATGTAACAGTGACAAGGTAAATCTTGACGAGATGTAAAAAAAAGTTTAAAGAAATACTATGTTAAAAAAAAATCAAAAAAGTATTTTAAAAAATGGGGGAGGGGAGGGGGAGAAGAGGAGGGAAGGGGAGGGGGAGGAGAGGACTCTTTGGGGCCCGGGGGCCCTTTGGGGTACCGGGGGCCTTTGGGGGCCCGGGGGGCTTTGGGGGCCCTTTGGGGTTAGGGTAGGGGACCTTATAACACTGTTCAAATGGAACTTGTGTATTATAAGAACCACAGAGTTTTACCTCAAATCATCTTATAAAATGTCTCAAACTGTGTCCCCCCCCAAAAAAAAAAATCCCTAAAATGTCTCAAAGTGTTTCGACCAAAAAATCACCTAAAAGTAATTTCTGTGTGTTCCTTTGTTTCGGCATACCTGCGCTGTCACATTTGAAATTCCCAAGAAACCATTTCCCGCGTAAAATATATTCAATCTGTCTTGAATCTCATTTGAATTTCTAAAAGTATATCTAAGGTGTTCCTACTTACACTATTATGGTTTCGATAGAATATTAATTTATCTCTCAGGCCTAAAGACTTGAGAAGCCATATTTAAAAATAGAATATTAATTTATCTCTCAGACCTAAAGACCTGAGAAGCCATATTTAAAAATGAAATCCCCTCATGATAGAATTACCCGCCGATTATGCAAATCAATTTCCCAGGAAACTACTTCCCCTTCGTGGATCAATTATTCTCCTTCGTTTATGTAAATCAATTTCTCAGAAATCTAGTTCCCCTCTTGGATCAATAACCTTGTCTATGCGGTTAGGTACCGTTAGCGGATAAATAGACTTAGAAACAACAAACAAATTGACCTTGAAAGAGGTGTCATTGACCCTGTCCCGTTAGACTCGATCAATAATCCAGCAATTGTTGATGTGAACTTATGTTGACATCCAAAGAAAACAACAAATAAATTGACAAACACACATAACCATCAAACAATCATCCAATAACCAAGTGTCTACATTCAGCAATGTTGTTGAACTTATGGTGGCATCCAACTACAGTGAGAAAAACCATGAAAAAACATTAAAGTGAGAAAAACCATGAAAAAACAATCATCAGTGAGAAAAACCATAAAAACATGCATAAATTATGTGTAATCAGTACTGGTACCCCTTCCCTACTCTTGAAACCTCTACGGCAGGGTTATCTGATATGATGTATCTACTAAAGAGATTTTTCAAAAAGATCGCTTGCTATTTTGGGGGTGTTTCCCCCTTTTTCAAATATCAGGCAGATATTCTCGAATTTACGGTTTTGGGTTGGTAACAATAAACTGTAAAATTTTATATCTTTAGAATCAGTATAAAAAGCAGATGCTGCCGGTGTAGCCATTTTCATGATAGTTGTATTTTTAGTTTTGAGGAATATTGGCACAAGTCACTTTTTACTTCCAGTTTTTTATCACAAACTATTTGATAAGATTCTGTTGTGACGATTTTTGTAGCCTGTTCATTTTATTTAGTTGAATAGGACAATAAAAAGAAAGAGGGTCAATTGGACAGCTAGATAGTAAGTATAAATTTTGTTTTTCTTTCGCTATTTTATATTTTTTTAAATGTCTGAATATATAAGGGATTTAAGTTCGAGGGGGAGAATTGTCCTGTTATGAATGTGGTACATTTTACATGGCCATTATAAAATCAAAACGTGGTACCTATAAAGGCAGGGTGATTTTTGAGAATCTCTACTATTTCTGTAAACTATTCTAAGGTGTAGGAAATTGCATAAAGACAAGTGTACATCTGTTATAATCTTTGGAAGCAATAAATATTTCCCTAAGTTTGGTTTGATTTTCTTTTAAGATCAAATGGATTATAATTAAATATATTATTGGTTAAATAAATTAATCCCTTTGCCAGGAATCCCTGTCTTTTAAAATTTACTGCATTTTGCTTTGTAAAAGTACTTAAAAATAAACTTATTCCTATGAAAAAATATCCTGGAATATATTCCCTTTCACCCAACCACCACTGCTGTTTTAGCGTCTGCCCCCCCTCCCCGAAAACGTTCTACCGGTGCCCTTGTCACTGTTCCTTTTCTTCATTTTTTCTTAATTAATAAAAGAAAACTTTCCAAAAAAGAAGTTTTTCAAAGAAAAACAAAGAGCCATATTAAACTTAAGATCAACAGAAACAAATTCCTACTATAATTCAAACTGAAAACAACCAAAAATTACTACTAAAGAATTAATGAAACCCAAAACAAACAGAAATTAAATAAACAATCATACAATGAGTACTAAAATAAATGAATAAATCAATCTTAAAGTCAGTAAAACTTATATTGAATGTTCAAACCTAACTTAAAACAAACAAAAATCACTACAGACAAGAGCTTGGCTACTATCCCCTCTCTTAACTATAAAAGTTAAAGCCTACTGCATCATTTGCATTTGACTGAAAATAGATTACCTTAATTTGCACTTTGGAGTAAAATTAAGGTCCATACTGGATCTGCAGTGATCCAATATGGACCTGTGATCCAGTAATTGCATTACAAATATTTTTGGTAGGCTACTTGTGTCTTATAGCCACCACACTCAAGTTCTGTCAAGAAGTGAAGTTTGGTTAATGCTAATGAAACTGGTCTCTTCTCTGTCCCAAATCTAAACATAAAGAGGTGTATACTGCAAAAATCCTATGAGCTACGTCAGGAAATTCAGTTCAGGCCAGATGGATCCCGGGAAGATTGGGAGAATAGAAAAGCCTTATCTGCTGAATTTAGACGCCGAACTGAAGTAGGAGAGACAAACCTGGCTATCCATCATGGAAAAATTTGTTCCAGAAAACTAGATTCGTCCAGGTCGGAGCTACCCCCCTCCCCGCCCATGGACTGTTAGATACCCCAGATACTAGCCCTGTACATAGTGTAAATAATCATCTAGAAGTATTTATGTCACCAATTAGTGCCCATGAATTCACAGACTCATCATCCTACAAGTCCCTTACAAATGAAAGTTTCAATGCAGCTGATGATAGTAGATCTTCAAGCACTTCTCTGTCCATTGTAAAAAAGTCCATCCTCAACATGAACCACTGGCATAAGGAAGTACTCAACAAAAGAAAGCAGCAAGTAAATCAAGATTTCTCCACCCTTAGAGCAAACGTTGACCAAACTACCAAAAAAAATTAATGAGCTGAAATCTTTGATATATGCAAATGATAATGATGCAATACTTCTTACTGAGGTGTGTCTCAAGAATTCAAAAAACCAGCTTCTAGATTCGCATGTCAGTTTTCAAGGCTACCATACAGTAACCAACTTGTCATCCAATTATTGCTGCCAGGCAACACTGCCACTAGTCAAACCTTCTTACAATGTCACCCAATTAGCTACTCCAATGGATGCCCTTATGAAACCATTTTCTTGTTTCAACAACACGTTTCAGGATGGTCAGCAACCAAGCCTTATCAACTTGATATTTCTCTGAAGATCAGAAGCTCTTCTATCCACCTCATACATGCTCCCAATCGGAAATAGTGGCCTTGTGGCTACACATATTAGAACAACTTTACTCAGAACAACAAAATTACAAAATTAAGAAGACCTACATTTATTATGAGAAGATTTGAATTGATCTCAACAGTATTGCATGGGATGACGTCTTATCTGGCCTCTAGAAGAGCAATTGCAGCATTTCAAAGAATTAATAATAAATAAAGCAAACCAATACACCTCAAGTAAACTTATCCCCAAACCAGAAACACTCCCAGTAATGGCAAAAGGGATTAAGAGGGAAATCAACCATAAAAGCAGATACTGGACGAAATCATGGTTGCAGCGGCAGCTGCAACCTAGTAAAGAGCGAACCACAGCCCATAGTAACCAAAACTTGAAAACATGTTTTTAAAAAAACTGTCTATTGAGAAAAAATTGCCATTTGACACTGAATCAGAATGGTAACTATTGTTTCGGTTAATCTTAGAAGTAAAAGAATATTGCAAAAAGAAATTTATGGTGATTTCGGAAAAGAGCCTGAAACCCCTTGAAAATGGCGTAAAATCGGAATATAAAGTGCACCATTGGAATCAGCAGGGTCGAAAACCTTTTCTAGGATAATTACAGTCCCCCACCTTCAACACCAAGGAAAACGACTTTTTTGTTTGGGTAGCACTGATCTGTCTCCTTTTTTTCCCTTTTTTTTACAGGGCTAGCAGTTAATCAGAACATCATAGAGAGATGCTTAAGGGCTCATTAGAAAGTTGTTTCTCAAATCTACGTGCTTTTTATAAATTCCACTATCTGAAAGCGCTATAGGGCACAAACATGGCACATTTTGTGCCATTTTTCAAGGGGGGGGGGGCTAGTGGGCTACAAAAACATCGTATACAGATGTTTAATAGCTCATACTAAAGCTATTTGTCATATCTACGTTTTATTTATGAATTCCACCACCTGCAACTGCCAAATGGCACTATTGATGCCATGTGTTAAGTGGAAAAGCTAGGAGCTAGTGGGCTGCCAGAACTTCTTAGTGAGAGATGTTTAATGGTTGATTTGAAAGCCATTGCTCATATCTACGTGATTTTAGTCAGTTTTGCCATCCGTAAGAGCCAAATAGCAAAAAAAATGGCACCTTTTGTGCCACTTCTTAAGTTGAAAAGCTTCGAAGTATAAAACGGCACCATTGTAATAATTATGGTCCAAAACTCTTAATTGGAGATTTACAAGTGACCCTCATTGTATACTCCCCCTCCCACCCCCTTAGTAAGACTCATTAGTCTGTTGGAGAAATTCACTATGAACTCTTAAAATTTAGGAATGGTAACTATTATTTTGGTTTGTCTTAGGAGTAAAAATTTATTGTAAAAAGAAATTTATAATGATTTCGAAAAAGAGCCTGAAACCCCTTGAAAATGGCGTCAAATCGAAATAAAAAAAACACCATTGGAATCAGCATGGTTGAAAACTTTTTGTAGGATAATTTCAGTCCCTCATCTTGAACACCAAGGAAAATGAATTTTTTGCATGGGTAGCACTGATCTGTCTCTCCTTTTTTTCTTTTTTTTTCCAGGGCTAGCGGTTTACCAGAACATCATAGAGAGATGCTTCATGGCTCATTAGAAAGCTGTTTTTTACATCTACGTGCTTTTTATAAATTCCACTATCTGTAAGTGCCATATGGCACCTTTTTTGCCATTTCTCAAGGGGGGGGGGGGCTAGCAGGCTACAATAAACATTGTATACAGATGATTAATAGCTCACATTAAAGCTATTTCTCATATCTATGTTTTATTTATGAATTCCACCACCTGCAACTGCCAAATGCCACTATTCATGCCATGTCTTAAGTGGAAAAGCTAGGGGCTAGTGGGTTGCCAGAACTTCTTAGAGAGATGTTTAATGGTTTATTTGAAAGCTTTTGCTCACATCTACATGCTTTCAAAGGCGGTGTATTTGCATAAACGCTAATCTGGAACATATTAGGAACTGTAGTGAATCACTATTTTGTGTTTTTTTTTTATTGTCAGCTTGTTGTGTCATTTATTCAATTTAATCATGAATCTACGCGCTATATCGTGAAAAATCACTAGATTTAGGTAAAAATCACTAGTTTTAGAACAAAAATCACTAGGCAACATAAAAAATCACTAGAAATAGTGATAAGTCACTAGGGGTGGCAAGCCTGCTTCTCCTGCACATTCCCTTCATTAGAATTTTAGTGATCTCTTATTATATTCAATGTTTTGAATGTTATTTTGTTTGAAATTGTATTTCTTCAGAGAGAGAAGGGACAATTCTTCATGGCATCAGTGGCTGCTTTAGTAAATATGATCAAATGTTTGAATAGATCAAGCTATCAATATAAATGTTTTACATTTAAAACCTGGGGAAAATAGTAACATAGACTTACCATTTTTTGTTGAAAATCAGTTGTTGAATCCATGGAATTAATTTTTTCTTCAATTTGTGCACTTAGTGAATATGAGCTAGTTCAAAATATGAATGATGAATTGTTGAAAATTTGATGTTCTTGTATGACATAAGATATATTGTATTCTAGGAAGTATTTTCAGTGCTAATTGATAAACGTCTAAATGTGACCTAATTTCTCCATATTCTCTGCGAAGTGTTTTCTGCTATTTATCAATTGTTTTGGCAAATAGCAGAAATATACTGTTCTTTGATTTAAGGAGGAAATGCAAGTTTTTGATAAGCTGAGTAGCAAAAGAAAAATGGAAAAACTATTTATATAAAAAAAAGGCAGGATGGTACATAGGATGCAAAGTGGTTACAGCTTCTCTTCATAAGGGTTTAAAATTGAATTCGCGCCAAAAACAATTATCATATTCAGAAGAAACCTAAAACATAGGCATTGAGTGGTATGTTCACTTGAATCATGGGTCATATTTGTGAATATTTTCAACTAAACCTAAGACGTGACATTAAAACTTAAAACGACCATACATTATTCCGTATAAATAAAAAAAGTTCATGGCAGCGTTGTTTCTGCATTAAATTTTAATGAAGTTAAAAAGTTCATGGCAGCGTTGTTTCTGCATTAAATTTTAATTTATTTAAAAAAAAAAGTTTTTCTGAGGGAAATAAAGATTGAAGTTGAAACATAAAAAAGACAAAAATTATTGCTTTACAGCCTATTTAATATATATTAATATAACTAGCATACATAAACCAACTAATTATGTTTCCCTATGCTTTAAGGATTATACAAAACTAGCACTTTACTGAAAACACAAACGTCAAGTATAAAAAACAGGATTTTTTATTTAAGTGTAAAAACTGAGTATGTAGCCTTACAACAATAAACGAATCTATAAAGCTTTTTATAGTCTTGAACCAGTTTTGACATTAGTAAATTTCAGTATACAATTAAAATTATCTTAAAAACATAAGTGTAAAAATAAATATTTTTTAATAACCACAAAGTAATTGAACAGTATACAGAAATATTGGATTGATTTATCAAGCAGCATTTTGCTCTCACCAACTATAATGCCAATATTGGGTAATATACAGTCTTAAATTGTAAGAAATATACTTTAGTATCCCTTGAAATGAAGATTAAATAAGACATAATATGAACTCTGGAAATCCAATTATTTCTCTCTATGCAAGAGTGAATTTCAAACTATGATACAAATTCTAAAGCTAGTCTATAGCCTAGTCCTAGTACTATCAATATGGCCTTACTTTGAACTTGTGTACAAACTAATCATGACATGTCCTTTTAAGAACCAAAACGAGAGCCAGTCATTGGGCTGACCCATTGTGCAGAAGAAATGTGCTCTAAATTAAACATAAAATAATAAAGAGAATCCTAGAATGGATTGTTGCTTTATCTTAAAAGGGATTGATTATATTTTAATTCAATAAAAAGTGTTCTTAATTGGTTTGCTTTTACTGTACCATAGTCCTATATTATTTTGTGTTTTCAGTAAAGCTCTAGTTTTGTATAATCCTAAAAGCATAGGGAAACATAATTAGTTGGTTTATTTATACTGGTTATATTAATATATATATTAAATAGGCTGTGTAATAATTTTTGTTTATTTTAAGTTTCAACTTCACTCTTTACTTCCCTTGGAGAAACTTTGTTTGTTTTTTTTTAATTAATATAAACAGCACCAATTACCTGATTACAGAGAAGTATTGCAATAGCCAGAACAAACTTAAGAACTTGATGCAAACCTTGCATATGAATTTTGAATCTAAACTTGCTGATGAAGCCAAGACTAACTCAAAAAAGTTTTGGAAGTGGGCCTACGTCTCTGGCCAAGACCACAATATATGATGTGTTAAAAAACGATAACCAAGTAAGATGGAGAAGTTACAAATACTAATAGACTTGCTAATTCACTGAACCAACAATTTGTCTCAGTTTTCACAACTGAGCCTGATGGCCCTTTACCTTCCCCACCAAACTATAATATAAAAGCCCCAATGGAGAGCACCACACTATCATCTACAGAGGTCTTTAAATGTTTAAAAAAGTTGAATCCTAACAAGCAATCAGGACCTGGTAATATACATCCTAGGCTACTAAAAGAACTCGCAGAAGTGACAGCAGATCCCCTCACAAGAATCTACCACTAGACAGCTCCCAGCAGACTGGAAAGTAGCCAACATAACTCTGGTATTCAAAAAAGGTGAATACACCAAGCCTGAGAATTATTGACATATCTGCCTAACATCAGTTGTGGTTAAGATGCTTGAATGCATAGTTAATGATTCATTGCTTGAACATTTAATCACAAACAAAATCTCATCACCCAAGCAGCATGGATTCCAGTCAGGAAAATCAATTGAAACAAACTTTTTGGAATCATATGAGATAATTACAAGACTGATTGACCAAGGACATCCAGGTGGCCTGCTGCTGCTAGACTTTGCTATGGCCTTTGACAAAGTGCCCCATAGTTGACTGCCCTCAAAATTATCAGCTGTTGGTATCAATACATCCCTGATAGCCTGGCTGAAGAATTTTCTCACTAACTGCAAGCAGAAAGTCTGTTAATTTGAGACAGGTGGCCAGCCAATCTACTCTGACAAGACCATAGTAATGAGTGGGGTACTGTAGGGAGCTGTATTAGGCCCAAAACTTTTCCTGGTGCATATCAATAATATTTCCAATCATGTGGATAACAATATGCATTTGTTTGCTGATGATGCCAAACTTTTTGGAATTGCTAACCCACATAAAATTCAATAAGATCTACACAGACTACAGAATTGGACTCAAGACTGGCTTCTCTAATTCAACACAAGCAAATGCTGTATTTTGCACCTTGGACCTAATAGCCCAATGGCTACATAGTCAATTTTAAATCCAATCACTAATACAAACAACCATCTGGTTAAAAGAGAAAAACAAAGGGACCTTGGTGTGATTGTTAATGAGGGGTTGAGGCTCCACAGCTACATCCAGCATGTTGTCTCCCAAGCAAACTCCATCCTTGGCCTATTAAAAAGGACCATTAGTAGCCAAGAGGCAACAATATTCATGAAACTTTTTAAGGCTCTTGTTAGACCCCATCTTGATTTTGGCATGTGTTTGGCTGGTCCTTCTTACTGGCAAGATGATAGACTCATTGAAAATGTCTAGAGGCAAGCAACAAAGTGCACAAAAAGCCTAAAGTTGGCTGCATATGAGGAATGTCTCAAACAGCTCAAACTACCTACCATTGTCTATAGATGCATGCGTAGTGATGTGAAGCTGACTTATGAATTCCAAAACGAAAACTCCACCATCTTCAAGGGCAACCACAGTACCAGCCATCATCTCACAAGAAGACATTCAAAGAAGCTACCAAAATTAAACTCCAGATCAAGAATCCATCAAATGTATTTTTCAAGAATAGTTATTAACTAATGGAATGAATTGAAAGACTCTACTGTCAGCACTCCTTTCATCCAGTCTTTCAAACATCAACTTGACAAGGAGTGGGAGAAGAAGCAGTTGAGGTTCAACTGGGAGTCATTAACTCAAGAGCACTACAGGTCCGGAGGACCTTAAAGCTCTCAAATAGACTAAGGTGATTAAGGTAATATGATGGAAATATAATACTTATGGAAGGGGGCAGATTTATGGAAGGGGGCTGCCCAGACTGCAATAGGCTATATTAAATATGCATCTAACCTAACCAAAATACTAACTAAATATTTAATTAAAATATAGCTCAAATGTAGTTTCCCACCAAGCAAAAGCTGTAAAGTTCTACCAAATCATATTACTGAATTAGGACTAAAGTGAATGCACCATTCAATGCCTTTTTTTATGCTGATTATGAATATAATAATCATTTCTATTGGAAATGGATTTCAGCCCCCCCCCCCTATATATGCCAATTCAGGATTAGGTTAGGTATATATAGGCGGGGGGCTGAAATTCATTTCCAATAGAAATGATTATTAGCCTATAGCCTATTTGTAATCAGCATAAAAAAGGCATTGAATGGTGTATTCACTTTAGTCCTAACTCAATAATATGATTTGGTAGAACTTTACCGCTAAAGCTAATAGGCTATTGTCTGGTAAAGACCATGAAAACTGGTTAGTGTCTCATGTTTGTGATACAAGATCTTGAGTGTGGTGGCTATAGGCTAAGACACAAGTACCATATTTTCTTTTCTACTTAAAATCTTCAATTAGCCTACAGAAATTCCAGCAATTAATACTATTATATATCAAATACTCAGTTTCCTTTTTTTATTTATTTCAAAGGACTGTTCAAGACATACAGTTTTCAATTTCTACCCTATTGACAAGGAAACATGTTAGGCCTAAGAAAACAATTAGGCTATTACTTCATAATATGCAGAATAGTTGCAGCTAAGACATCCTGGCTGCAGTTCCACTCTACTTTGCCCAACTTCCCCAATGGATTGAGGTGATACAATGGAAATATAATACTTTATCAACAAAATTATGAAAACTACAACAAAGAATTATGGAAGGGGGCTGCCCAGACTACATTATATTAAATATGTACCTAACCTGACCATGATGTTGCTTACCTTTAAGTTCTATACCAAACTTGATCTATTTTGCCTGTCTTCATATTATGAATAGAAATATCACTAACTTCAATTTAAACTAACTGGTTTCAGATTCACTAGGCTAGTTACTTTTCATTTTCTATTTGAATAAATTTAGAATAATTCAAATTGAGTATTGTAATAGATGTCTCTAACGTAAAAAAAATTATGCTGTGGCTTCCCAGTGTTTCCGGCAAAGACAATAACGTCTTGGTAACTAGATTGAAATTAAAAGACGTTTCTCCAAAAAATGTTGACGATGATCCGTAGAATTAATATAGCTCATCAAAAAAATGAAGTGCCCCTATTTCAAG
This sequence comes from Artemia sp. Qi Xiang Cuo, assembly GCF_049724085.1. Taxonomy (NCBI): domain Eukaryota; kingdom Metazoa; phylum Arthropoda; class Branchiopoda; order Anostraca; family Artemiidae; genus Artemia; species Artemia sp. Qi Xiang Cuo. Next base: position 41,133,816 of record NC_142811.1, on the reverse strand, counting down.
CATGAACTTCAGGGAAGGGGTGACGCGGGCGATCGCCTCCCCGAACAAAATTGTTAAGATTCCTTCCTAAATTATATTATCGAGTATTTAGAATAATTTCATCACACAGAGTAAATTATTTATACACAGTCAGTCTTATGAACACAAGACTGAAACATTTATGTGAACAGAAAAATCCAGTGGAAGGTAAACTATGAGCAAGGAGGTTGGACGGTGACGGTGACAGTGTTATGGCCATGGTTGCCACCCCTGGTGATTTATCTCTATTTCTAGTGATTTGTACGTTGCCTGAACAAAAAAAACGTAAATCAGCACATAAATCACTAGATTATTGAAAAAATCACTAAATCAACCAACAAGTCGCTAAAATCTCGTGATTTCTCATGACCGGGGGGCAACCCTGGTTGTGTCTCGTTATGAGAATGCAAAGGTCGGTATCACTTATTTGTGCTCCCCAGAGACGAAAAAATAATTTCAAATTATCTGTCGGTAGCTAGTTGCTTGTGCATCTTGTCTTGTTTTACATCTGGCTAGAGAAAGCTTACAGTGGTAAGTTGGACTTTATTTATCAAACAGTTCGTGGTAACAAACTGTAAGTAAGGAGCGACAGAAAGTAACATAAACTCTAAAAATGAAATTTTAGCACCAATAGATACATTAAAAGAATTGGATTTTTATGCTGATTTCAAATATATAAGTTTCATCAAGTTCAGTCTTACGCATCAAGTGTTACGAACCTGAGAAAATTTGCCTTATTTATCAAAAAAGGGAGAAACATCCCTTAAAAGTCACAGAATCTTAATAAAAATCCCGCCATCAAATTCATATATCAGAGACCCCTATTGTAGAGGTTTCAAGCTCCTATCTGCAAAAAAGTGGAATTTTGTACTTTTTGCCAGAAGAAAGATTACGGATGCGTGCTTATTTATTTTTTTTTTTTTTTTTAGGGATGATCGTATTGACCGAATGGTCCTAGAATGTTGCAAGAGGGATCATTCAAACGGAAATTAAAAGTTCTAGTGCCCTTTTTAAGTAACCAAAAAATTGGAGGCCAACTAGGTCCCCTTCCATGCTCATTTTTCCCCAAAGTCATCCGGATCAAAATTTTAAGGTTATCATTTTGTTCAGTATAGTCGAAAAACTATGTCTTTGAGGCTCCCAGAGTCCCCGGAGAAAGGGCTGCAAGTTGTGGACTTTGCCCATTGTTTACATATAGTATTGCTTATTGGGAACTATACAGACATTTTCATAAGGATTTTTTCTGGTACAGGGAGGGGGGGATAAATAGAGGGGTTTAAGGGGGGGCCTCTTTCTATGGAGACACATTTCATGGGGGTGGGAATTTTGCATGAAGGGGGTGCCAAATTTTCCAGCATTATTTAAAGAATGATCAGAAATTAAGTAAAAAAAACAAGTTTTTTCAACTGAAAGTAAGGTGACAGTGTTATGGCCATGGTTGCCACCCCTGGTGATTTATCTCTATTTCTAGTGATTTGTATGTTGCCTGAACAAAAAAAAACGTAGATCAGCACATAAATCACTAGATTATTGAAAAAATCACTAAATCAACCAACAAGTCGCTAAAATCTCGTGATTTTTCATCACCGGGGGGCAACCCTAGTTGTGTCTCGTTATGAGAATGCAAAGATCGGTATCACTTATTTGTGCTCCCCAGAGACGAAAAAATAATTTCAAATTATCTGTCGGTAGCTAGTTGCTTGTGCATCTTGTCTTGTTTTACATCTGGCTAGAGAGAGCTGACAGTGGTAAGTTGGACTTTATTTATCAAACAGTTCGTGGTAACAAACTGTAAGTAAGGAGCGACAGAAAGTAACATAAACTCTAAAAATGGAATTTTAGTACCAATAGAACCATTAAAAGAATTGGATTTTTATGCTGATTTCAAATATATAAGTTTCATCAAGTTCAGTCTTACGCATCAAGTGTTACGAACCTGAGAAAATTTGCCTTATTTATCAAAAAAAGGGAGAAACATCCCTTAAAAGTCACAGAATCTTAATAAAAATCCTGCCATCAAATTCATATATCGGAGAGCCCTATTGTAAAGGTTTCTAACTCCTGTGTGCAAAAAAGTTGAATTTTTTACTTTTTGCCAGAAGAAATATTACGGTTGCGTGCTTATTTATTTTTTTTTTTTTTTTTAGGGCTGATCGTATCGATCCAGTGGTCCTAGAATATTGCGAGAGGACTCATTCAAACAGAAATTAAAAGTTATAGTGCCCTTTTTAAGTGACCAAAAAATTGGAGGGCAACTAGGCCCCCACCCACGCTCATTTTTCCCCAAAGTCATCTGATCAAAATTTTAAGGTTATCATTTTGTTCAGTATAGTCGAAAAACTATGTCTTTGAGGCTCCCAGAGTCCCCGGAGAAAGGGCTGCAAGTTGTGGACTTTGCCCATTGTTTACATATAGTATTGCTTATTGGGAACTATACAGACATTTTCATTGGGATTTTTTCTGGTACAGGGAGGGGGGGGGGGGGATAAATGGAGGGGTTTACGGGGGGCCTCTTTCTATGGAGACACATTTCATGGGGGGTGGGAATTTTGCATGAAGGGGGTGCCAAATTTCCCAGCATTATTTAAAGAATGATCAGAAATTAAGTAAAAAAAAACAAGTTTTTTCAACTGAAAGTAAGGTGACAGTGTTATGGCCATGGTTGCCACCCCTGGTGATTTATCTCTATTTCTAGTGATTTGTATGTTGCCTGAACAAAAAAAACGTAAATCAGCACATAAATCACTAGATTATTGAAAAAATCACTAAATCAACCAACAAGTCGCTAAAATCTCGTGATTTTTCATCACCGGGGGGCAACCCTAGTTGTGTCTCGTTATGAGAATGCAAAGATCGGTATCACTTATTTGTGCTCCCCAGAGACGAAAAAATAATTTCAAATTATCTGTCGGTAGCTAGTTGCTTGTGCATCTTGTCTTGTTTTACATCTGGCTAGAGAGAGCTTACAGTGGTAAGCTGGACTTTATTTATCAAACAGTTCGTGGTAACAAACTGTAAGTAAGGAGCGACAGAAAGTAACATAAACTCTAAAAATGGAATTTTAGTACCAATAGATACATTAAAAGAATTGGATTTTTATGCTGATTTTAAATATATAAGTTTCATCAAGTTCAGTCTTACGCATCAAGTGTTACGAACCTGAGAAAATTTGCCTTATTTATAAAAAAAGGGAGAAACATCCCTTAAAAGTCACAGAATCTTAATAAAAATCCTGCCATCAAATTCATATATCAGAGAGCCCTACTGTAGAGGTTTCAAGCTCCTATCTGCAAAAAAGTGGAATTTTGTACTTTTTGCCAGAAGAAAGATTACGGATGCGTGCTTATTTTTTTTTTTTTTTTTTTAGGGCTGATCGTATCGATCCAGTGGTCCTAGAATATTGCGAGAGGACTTATTCAAAAAGAAATTAAAAGTTCAAATGCCCCTTATGAATGACCTAAATATTGGAGGGCAACTAGGCCCCCTCCCACGCTCATTTTTCCCCCAAAGTCACCCGATCAAAATTTTAAGGTTATCATTTTGTTCAGTATAGTCGAAAAACTATGTCTTTGAGGCTCCCAGAGTCCCCGGAGAAAGGGCTGCAAGTTGTGGACTTTGCCCATTGTTTACATATAGTATTGCTTATTGGGAACTATACAGACATTTTCATAGGGATTTTTTCTGGTACAGGGAGGGGGGGGGGATAAATGGAGGGGTTTACGGGGGGCCTCTTTCTATGGAGACAAATTTCATGGGGGGCGGGAATTTTGTATGAAGGAGGTGCCAAATTTCCCAGCATTATTTAAAGAACGATCAGAAATTAAGTAAAAAAAACAAGTTTCTTCAACTGAAAGTAAGGAGCAATATTAAAACTTTAAACGAGCAGAAATTATTTTGTATATGAGATGCTTCACCCCTTCGTCAATACCTCACTCTTTACGCTAAAGTTATTCTAGTACTTTCAAAAGACCTGTTTATTCCAATTAAACCACCTTTGTGATTCAGGGTCATTTTTAAAGAATTAGAACAAAGTTCGAGCTTTAGCGCAAAGAGCGAGATCTTTAATTTGTATAGCAAGTAGTTACCGTTTATCTATAATTATAGTCTAGTTTATTTCTCTGGATTTTTAAATTACGCTAGTTTAAAGTGCGCTAACAAATTTTGGCTGGGGTTGATAACTGCAGAATGAGTTACATTGCAACTACCTCTACCTGCTAATTCTGAAAACTTTCGTCATAAAGAGTGTTTCGGGAACAAAACTGGCCAAACTTAATCTGATCTTACAAGGTTTCTAACGCTTCGGGGTCATTTTTCTAACCCATAAACTATTTGTTGTGAATTTGAGAGAGACGAAACTGAAAAAAAAAAATATATCAGCTTTGCCAACGGGAGGACCTAGATTTCAAATAATAATATTGAATCCAGCCATTTGATTGCAGTAAATAAGGAGCCGAGTTAGGAATAAATATTATTTTAAGTAAGGAGCAAATTTTAAAAGTAACGGTGGCTAACTTAAGCTACCAGAGCATAGGTGGGCCAACTTAACGCACCTCTGCATGGGTCTACCATTATTTCTTTCTCTTTCCCCTTTAATTTGCTAATTGTTTTAAACAACAGTTTTTAGCATCGTTTAGCTGATTCTTGCCGGCTTAAAAAACCAAACTGGGCTGGTTGAGCATTAAAAGAGTTGTAAAAAAATAGTTTCAAATAAAATTGTACGCTTTATTTATCTGATTCATGCTGACATAAACTATCTTGATGCACTTTTAATAATAAATAACGAAGTTGAGATATTTTTTCTCCTTTAGCCCCATAGCTCAAAACATAGATTTTGGCCTAATAAAAATATTCTTTCTCTTTTCAACTCAAGGTTTTTTTTCCATCCCCGACTATAAAAATGGTTCTATCAATAACGAGTCCAAACATAAGTTTTAGGTAAATCTCTTCAATATTTTAATAAATTTAAATGGATAGTGTAGCCCTTGTATTAAGGGAGCATTAGAGGATTTTCTGCTTTTTAAAAAGCCTTTCCTGTTTTTACCAACTTAGTCGGGTTTTAGTCACTAACGAATTCCATAAAGATTTTCTTCCTTTAGATTTTTAGGAATTTCAGCTAAATCCACACAAAATAACTCCACTATCGTGTTCATTGGAAGTTGGAATATTTTTATGCAATATATTGTTTATATGAGCTTTGGAATTTATGATGGCTTTTAGTGCAAGGACAAAAGATGAAAAGACTCCATGCATTTCTTTTCTAAGGTTACATCATAACCTGTAATACAGTAGGTATTAATTCTTTAAGTTTTATCCAAACAAAAACACTAAAACCATTACTTCTGTAGAATAAGGTGTTTTGTAATTATGTTGTATATTGATCGAAAACATGGTATTACACCTTTTTAACTTACTGTTAGATTTTTTGGTGGCGATGTTTGGATATAAAAATATATCAAAAATAATTACTGAATAATATAATAACTATTTATTTAATTAGTGTTTTTGATTATATCGGTGGTATCACGGTTGGCCTTACTCTGACCTATGTGCTCTCTCCCAAGAGAGACCAGTAGGACCTATTGCCTAAGTTTGATAATATTATGCCACAATTATTTTTTTAATGTTTTTTACATTGCGTAAAATATTAAGCTTGGTGAAATTTTCGGAAACAGAAAAACATGACAAATTGGATAAAATAGGTTTTTTCACACATGGTTGACCCCCAACTAGCTTCCATCATTCGCAAAAATTTATAACACGTATTACAACGCTTGGTTTTAATTCCCCTTGCGTTACGTTGCGTGGATAGTAAACCCGGCCTTAACACACCTATTTTGAGCAAAATTCTAGATGGAGGGGCGATGTCCCACTTTTCCTTCTTAACACGGCCATCTCTCCCAAATCAAGTCTCTTGATCTGTGCCTGTCCTATCTTCACTGGTGAAATAGGATAGTTGCATTGGAAGTTCACGGGTTAAAATTGTTTTAAATCTTATTTGAAAATGCAATTGGTTTTCTAATCTTTTTAAACCGATTCAACCACGTCCATACTAAGATTTTAATGGCTTGCAATTCATCGCAATTTAGCTAATATATGAACACTATAAATCGGCTTTATCGAAATTGACATTTAAAGCTAAGAAATCAAAAACATTTTCAAATTGACTTTTAATAAAAAGAAATATAATCCATTTTAACAATAAGAGAAAAAAAGGAAAACAAAAAAGAGAAGAAAAACTAACAGCCCGTGAAAACAAGAAAAAATGTAAACAATATTTCCCAGAATTCCGTTCAGCAGCCCCCAGTACAAAAGAATAAGATAAAGACTGAATCAAAGGAAAAAAATTGAAAGACAATGTAATGTTGCTTTACTACAGTTTGCTTTTGAAGGTGGTTCTTTACAAAGAGCTGAAAAGGTTGTTATTTGTTTTCATTTATGAATTTCGTCCGACAACCAAGACCATTTTTTATAATGGCAAGTAGAAAAACATTTCCAGAAAAAAGTTTGATCACGGGATCAAAAAGGCTGCGACCATTTGAAAGCCATTTGTATTTCAGATTTTGGTTGAGTTAGTGGTTTCCTTTCCTGTGTTTGACCTTAGGTAGGGCAATGGTAACACATGTCCCAACTGAACCTTATATTTCTCTTATTGCTAAATAAATTCGAGTTGTTCCTTTGCACCTTTCTTAGTAGTGATATGTTAAAATAGGTTTCTGGTATGGCAAAATTGCCCTACGGCAAGGAAAAAAACTTCTGAACTAAAAGAGATATAATTCTGTTTGCAATACTGATAAACTAAACTATAGGGACCCCATGGATATATACATTACATTATTTTTTTTGTTAGTTATTCCATTTTGAAATTATTCAGGTGCGGACAACTTCTTAGTTGTGTTGCACAGAGGATAAAATTGGATAATGATGGTTCAAAAATAAGCTACGTCTGACAGGGGCGGACCTAGAGCAAAATATTGGTGAGGGGGACCAATGTGACAAGGTCACCTAAAAGAAAAATCTTGGGGGGTCCAGTGTGACAAGGGCACCAATAATTGACCAAATTGACAAATTAATTTTAAAAAAAGAGTGAAAAACAGAAAAATCAACAAGGAATGAGGGCGCCAGAAAAAATCCTCGGGGGCGGCTCCCCCAACCCTCTAGATCCGCCAGTGAAGTCTGATGCTCGCAAAAAGAAGCAGATGGAAAAAGCGGGACCGTAGCCCCTTTGTAAATTTTACGCACTTCCTACTCAATTGTTTATGTTTTAATCACTTGGAGATAAAAATAAAATAAAATTATTACTACCATCAAATACATCGAAAATAGACAAAAGGTGTAATGTTTGGAGCCAAAGGACTGCAGCGTTAGCTGTTATATTCTTCATTTTTTTAAATAATGGCGCAAATTCAGCTAGATTTTATGATTTGAGTTAAAGTATCAAAGTATTAGCTTGTATACTTGGTGCATTTGAAAAGTAATAACATTGATTTGGTTACGAAATAGAGAATAAAGTTAGTTTTAGGCCAAAATATGGTATACATGACCATCTTTGAGAAAGGTGTCATCACTTTTCTTTTATAGAAATCATTATTTCTTGGGAAACGCTTATACTAAAAGATTTGACATCTCTAGTTTTTAATTATTATAGAAAAAAAAACAAGGTATTGCTCCAACAATAATTTTTCCATCAAAGCCCACCAAAGGTTGTTAGGGCACTTCACGTTGCCCAAGCAACGTACTGCTAGTCTATTTTTTTTACACTGAGGACGGCTGTACAGAGGTCTTGGCTAAGATTTTTGAAATTTTTCCTTACTTTCAATGGCTGTGAGTTTTTTTTTTACAATCTCTTCCAGTGCAGTGCTTAGCCAAAGTTGTCTCAGAACTTATTTAAGCCCATTTAAAGCAAAAAGTTAAATGCTAGAAACTTCAATTTTTAAATTCATTACAATCAAATATGATTAAACGAAGTTTAACGAATCAAATGTTAAAATTTGGCTTTTGATTTAGTTAAAGCTGATTGGCTTCAAGCTATCTTCTATTTCTAGTTTTCAACTTAAAAAAAAAGAGTATATTTTTAGACTCCTAATCCAATTTAAGGCTTAAAGAAAAATCTAGCATTTTTTTAAATTTTGAATAGCTATTTCGAAAATACTTCTTAGATGAACTTGTCGAAAACGAAGAACTACTAGACGAACTTCTCCTTATTTTTAAGGCGATAAAAGTTTACAGCTTTTAAGCCGATTTAAAAGCCAAAAAAAGGCTTATTGATTTTAATCTGACTCGAAAAGGTGATAAAAACCAATTAAAGCAGTTTCAGAGTATACTATAGAAAATTGGAATCCAATTCAATGACATCGACTATAGAAATTGCAATGACTTTTGAGTTTCAAACAGTCAATTTGAAAGAGTAATTGGCTTCTCAATTTTAAAATCCAATCGGATAAAGCTGATAGAAGACTGCATTTTGGATTGGCTTATTTAAAACCATGACTTTCGGCAATTAAAAGGTAATTCAATAAGGCTTTTAAAAACTTTGAAAGCTGCTTAAAGTGAATTCGATGAATCCAAGTAGCTTATGTGAATAAGGATTCACATTTTTAAATTGTCTTTTACAAAATTAGAAGCCAATTACAATCCAATAGGAAAAATTTAATCTGAAATAAATTATCTAAATAAAAATTGGAATAGATTATGATATTTTGCTCAAAATCTCGTTATCTCATTTCTTAGATCTAATGTAAACCTTATTGATCAAAAGGTTGAGGTCAAAAATTTTAACCATAAAAAATAAATCGACACAAGTTTTATTTTGTAAGATAAGATGTTTATTTCAAAAAGTCCCTATCATAAGCCCCAAAGAGCCGAATTCAAATTTTGGAGTAAAAATAAAAAAAAAACACTGGTAAAGAATACCAAAACGAAAAAAAAGAAATAAAAAAACATCAGAATGAATAAGCATTCGTCATTTAATAATTTTAACTTGAAAATGTCAATTAAAAAGTTAAAAAAATAAGAACTGGTCAAACTAAACTAAAAAATTAAAATAAATACAAAAAATGAAACTAGTGGGATATTTTGTTTATTTTTTCTGTAATGAAGGGGACAAAGGCTTTTTTCATAGGTAAAGCAGTGAATGGGGACAAAATAGGAATGGGTTTAGAAACAGCTCCAGGCGATTGGAATCTGGATGGGGAGTGAAGCCTGGGGAAAATGCTTTCCGTGCGAGGGTTTGTTATTGCATTTTTTTTGCAAAAAAGAGGCACAACGAAACTCTCCTTTGTTAAAGGGTTTCCAACCTGGCTTTTGTTAGAAGCAGAGAATACGCTTTTTTGGATGGATTCAATTTCTTTTGATTTTTCGCGGGAGATACCGGGGTGAAAACTGGACAAGTGTATTCAAGATGCGGGAGGACAAAGGGAGAACAAATCCTTAAGGAATAGGAAGGGGGAAACTAAATTTATTTAAGAGCTTAAAGGGGGAGATGGACACATTAGCTCTATGGATGATATCTTTAACGTGAATATCCCACTTTAAATTAAAAGAAATTGCGAAGCCAAGTAATTTAAAGGAGGACACAGACATTTCAGGAGGGATAGGATTAAGAGAACGGCGCAAGGATTTAAGGAAACATATTGGCATTATCATGGAGTTAGAGGGGTATACTCTCGTCTCCAAGTTCAGCACATCATCTGCATTGTCATTGAGTAAGTTGTAAGTAAGTTGTAAGTAATTTCTGAAGTAAGTTGACGGCCCAACTCACTGGGAACAAAGGACAGTTATAAAGATAATAATAGTTTATTTATAACCCACGTCATAACAAGTTATGACACTTGTGAAGTAACACGAAAAAATACAAAAAAGAAAATGAAATATACTACAAATGAAATACATTACAAATAAAAAACACTACAAAAAAAGAAAAAAAATACACTACAAATAAAAAATAAAAAAGTTTTATATAGTTTTATAGCTTATAAAAATAAACGATCATCTTGTCCTAAACAGTTAAGCAGAAATAAATTTTAATCACTCAACATTTATTAACAAAATATGTATATTTAATACAAAATAGTCTCCACATTCTCCACCAATTTGTACAATCATAAAAATTAAAGCTATGCAACGAATTTTTACGGTGAGAGCATACAATTACCCAAAATTCGTTAGATAAAAATAAATAACATTTTTTAGATATCATTAATCGAGTAATTAATTTTATTTTAGCCATATTGGGTATGGGAAAAAAAAAAAACAAAAAACAAATATAAACCAAAATAGTGCAAAGATTATATCTGTTGATGATGAATCCACCATTTTATTGGTTTTATTTTATTGATTGTTTATATTCATTTAGACACCCATTTGAATCAATAATACAAACTGACTCTTAAAAGAGCCGTTATGTTGAACTTTCTCCCCTACATTTCACTGTACACCGGCAATCCTTCGTAACCAAAGTTTTATTTTCCAAGTGAACTTAAACCTTTTTTTACAAAACTGAATACAGGCATTCAAGGTATCAAGTTCCCCTGGAATAATAGCTTTGGCCTATGGCGCATTATGGTGCTCGCAAAAGCACACGTTAAATAGAGTTGCTTCAATGAAACCACTGAAGCGACTTCGGGGTTTCAGTGGTTTCATTGAAGAAACTCTATTTAACTTCTTTGGTGCTCAATCCCAGAAGCAACAATTGTATATTGCTTTTTTTTATTTCTTGGTCTAAGATTTTATTTGGTTTTAGGTTAGTTTGGATTTTTCTTTGTTTTTAGCGTTGAAGACACCTTGTTTTATACCGGCAAAATATCTGCGTCATTTTAGTTTGTCTTTTTCTTCTATTGGCCGTAGTCCCGTTTGTTTTCTTCTTCTTGAGAATTCTTTTTTCTTTGTTTTTGTCATGGCTGACCAGTTCAGCTTTAGATGTTTCGCTGACATTAATTTTAAGAATCAGCTAATTCGTAATCTATTCGTAATGAAGGTCTGGCTAGTATGCATAACTGAATTATTTGACAACAAAAGCTCGATTTAATGGCTCTGGCAATAAAATCAACTCCATCTTCAATCTTTAGCCACACAGAAAAGAAATAAGAGACAAAGAAATGAAATAAAAGCTGAATTGCTTCTGGAGCTTACAGGGCGCAAAAGGCCCATACGATTAATTTTAATCTTGAATAGTCATTTGAGAATGTATACCAGCGAAAATTTTAAAGTTAAACAAGTTGTAAATAGCCAATCAGATAATTTTTCAGAATATCTAATTAGCTAAAATCCTCAAGATTAAGGTAAAACAAAAACGTGTTTTAGCTGGTTTCATTAGCTATAATGGAGTTTTCGATATATTAGATGAGCGCAGTCATTCAAAGGTTCTTCCAAAGTTTCAACATTGAGATGACATTTCGTGTCAAAAGCACCTTTAAAAATTTGTTCTAAATATGAGAAGATAAGACACAAGAAAGAAAAACTTTCAGTTTATCGAGAACAAAATGAGATATCTGAAAGTGGAATGGATTCTTCGATATAGTGTGCCAGGGATTAGACATTAAATCTGAAGAAAGAGTCACATAACGTATTTTGAATTGCGCAAGACAACCTGTCTTTTTTCTTCTGAGTAGTCTTATAAGCAATTGGCAAGGAAGATACTTTTCTAACTATTCTCTTACATCATAACCATAACAAAGGAGTAAAACAAAACTGGGTCAAATAAAATATCCCACAATATCACGAATTTTAACAAAGGATATTCAACTTAACTCTAATTATACAATATTTAAATCCAACTTTTGCATATAAAAACGTTATTTCTTGTACTCGAAACGCAATTTCATCAGTAGTTTAGCTCAACTATTAAAATCACAACAAATTTGTCTTCCATAAATTGTTATTTGTTCTTTGTTGGAGTTTGCTCTATATACAAAAAAAGAAGAAAAAAGTCAAATATCTGTTGAATATTTCCGAAGAGCTGCTGTTTTTTTTTCTATTACTTTTCTTTCAGTAACAATTTTCCAATGTTTTTATAGAAAAAAATAATAGCTTTCTATTTGAATAAATATCATTTCTTTAACAATATATTTAGAATATATATATATATATATATATATATATATATATATATATATATATATATATATATATATATATATATATATATATATATATATATATATATATATATATATATATATATATATTAATTAATTTATATATAGATTGATTAATATATATAAAATAATCAATTTATAGTATATAATATATCAATCAATATTAATCAATATATATATTAATCAACCCTAATATATTAATCAATCTATCTAATATATTAGATTAATATATCTAATACATTAATGATAAAAAAAAGTCACCAGCAGAGTCAATCTCTGCCGCAAAAACAATCAAATCAAGAAGACAAAAAGAATCGATTAACAGCTTTAATGACTAAAACAGTGGCAGAATACAATAGAGCAAGCCCTACATCTTTGGCTATGGCAGCTGCATTAGGAAACCCTCCAAGGGTATCTTCTGGCAATGGACATTCCGACTGAACAGATGGGGATATTCGAATATAGCTTCTGTTAAAGGTTCCTTCCCAAACTGGATCTAAAAAAATGCAATGATATTAGGGTAATTTACTAGCTAACTGTGCCTTAAAATATGGTTTTGACTTGAAACAAAGTCAGTTTGACAAACATTCTCTCGCACCAAAGACCTTGAAAATTCACAACTTTGGCAATATCGGAATCTACGTAGTTTATAATTGATCTAGCATAGATTTCATTAATAGACGATTTAGCGGGATCAACAAGAACGGCTGAAAACAGTGTTTCTCTAAGAAACACTGAAAAAAATATAAGCAGTTGACTCCCTCGAACGTTAACTAAATAATAACAACAGCAAGTAGAAAAAATAAATTGCATGCTGGTAGTAGCCAATAAGATGGCAGTAAGAGCATAAAACGTAGCATGCCAGGAAAACTAACTATAACTTGCATAAAATACGATAAAACTTAATCTGCTTTTATCCCATCTTTTATAGGCAGGGCTTCTACCCTTAGTGGTTTATCACTACTTCTTACGATTATTTTATTGATAGTAATATTTAGTGTTTTTTTTTATTAAGTGAATCCTGAGAATAGTGCAAACATTCAAACAAAAAAAATAAGAAAACGGTTACTTGATGTTAGATCCCAGAGAGCACCAGTCCGGGTAACAACCACTAGGTTTTAGTAAGAATCTCAACCTAAACAAATCACCGTTCAGATCACCAAAGTCACCTTATATTTGAAATTTAAAAGCTTCCAATATCAGTTGCGCAAGGATTTATGGGTTAACTAGTTCATTGGATATGTGTAACTACCAAGACTAGTGGCACATTATCAAGTGATTGATGGGATCATGAAATCTGCAGTATAAGCAGGAAAAAAGGTTGATTCTAAAAATTTGGGTTCCGTATGAGATCTGTACCATCAGGGTCAGGACTGCAGCTGAAGTATTACAGTCTGTTTATTTGATGATGAATCAGACAAATGTTCAAGTGGGCAACGATAAGATACATCTTTGTCCTGATTTAAAAAAATGAGAAAATTTGAAGACAAATTATATACAATATGGTTTATTGATGTGGAAGAAATTTACAAATATTGATTTAGAAACAAAACTACTGTTTTTTTTTGTTATGCAATTTTAGATTTTGCCATCTCAATAGCTCATGTTCTATTGCAGGTGCCTACCGATCACTTCAGAATTCTAGATAAACTCAAATAACTTGTTTTAGCTGAAATTCTTTCACAAAAATTAGAAAAAGAAACAGCTGTAGCACTTTGGGTCATTAGTGCACACATGCTATACCATGATTAGGGATATCAACAGAAAGCTCCTGGAGAGTGGTGTCTGTCGGCTCAACGAAACGCACTTTTATGCCATTTGTTTCAAAACTTAAATGGTCTCCAAGCCTCCATGTGCGGAAATGTAGCATGAAGAAAACTGGGGAAAGAAATGGCTGTGACTCTATGGGATATTGGTGTGCACTTATTGTACCTTGATAAGGGATATTTATGGAATGTTCCTAGGAAAATGGTGTTTAACGGCTCAATAAAATCCACCTTTATGCCATTCGATTGGTCTCCAATCCCCCCCTGTGTTAAAATATGGCGAGACAAAAATTGGGGACAGAAATAGCTCTATTGCTATGGGATACTGGTACACACTTGTCCTATTTTGATAAGGTATATCTATGCTGTTCCTTTGCCACTAATTGAATCTGACAGATCGCATTTTTCACTAAGAAATAGTTTAGTTACAGTATGGAATAAGTTTGCTAAAAATTGTAATCTATCTCTTCCCCTATCAACACTAAAAAATAAAATTACGGAATGCTTAATGAAGATGTAATTTGTTAATATGTATGTGTATGTATACATATATGTATGTGTATATTGGTATAAGAGTGTATGTGCTTGTACATACATCTGTAGGCCTCCTTTTGTATGGCGTGTTTGGGGAGGAGTTGATCCCTTTTCCCTTGTTGATGAGGTGAATAAAGTTAGTAAAATTTTTTGGATTTTTTATTTTTTTGGTGGGTTGAGGAGTCTGGAAAGGTGAGTAACCTATTGTTTTGTATTTTATTTTTAAGGGTAGTTTGAAATAAAAATTTAAGATTTTGGTTTAAATTTATATAAGTGGAATATTATTCGAGGTACGATTAATTTAAATTTATGTTTTAAGTGTTCTTGGTTCCCGACTCTATCGAGTTTTCTCTTTGTCGGGAATTTTGTACGTTGCGTAAATATAGTATTAATAATAAAACCTTGAACCTTGAATGGGAATGATCTTTGACGACTCAATTAAGTATACTTTTATGTCATTTGTTTCAAGAGACTTTTATCCATCCTAGCCCCCTTCTGATTAAATATGGAATGACCAAAAATCCAAAAAAACATCTCTCGCACCTTGAGACATTACTGCACATATACTCTACTTTGATAAGGGAGATCAACAGAACGTTCCAAGGGCTCAATAAAAACCACTTAATACGGTTTGTTTTTAGACTGGACTGTTCTCCAAACCCGTGTTCAATTTGACATGACGAAAACTAAACACACTTATAACTTACCTGGATTAACAAACTGCGGCTCTCCTTTGATCTCTGTAATTGTTAAGCTGCAATTCCCTTCTACTCGAAGTAAAACATTTTCTTCATTTGCAACGGCATTGATGGCACATCCATGATAGTCAAGACCTGAAATGAAATTTCAAAGGTAAGAAAGAAAATATTAATAATAACAGAGCAATTTCTTAATAATATTCTTTCATTACATAACATTCCATGTTTTGTAAGGATTAATTATCTGATAGATACACATGTCTATGGGTATTGTCCCAGCTCTCACAGTTGATCCATATCGGTCCTAAAGGTAGCCATTTTCATATTCAAGATACCCTATTCTACTAGTCAATCACTAGTCAATCAGAATACGGGCGAGAATAAAGCCCTGTCTTCATTTTAACTTTCATTAGGTGAATTTAGCCATTTGATATCAAAATAGGTGACCAATCAGAATGCATTCAAAGAGGGTGGTTCTGCCCTCCTCCATATCAAGTGCGTATTGATTGGTTGTTCTGGTGGCACTTGAACAACTTCAAAAAAAAAAGACAAACGAAGATGCAGCTTAAGAATAAGTTGCAAGCCGTTTCCTATGTTAGGCATAATGACAGCAATTCCACAACCATAGTGATGAGTCTTTGGTTTCTTACTTTTTAAGAGATTTCTTTTTAAACGGCCATCTGGTCATCTTGACCTAGTATATCATTTAAACCATCATTGAAAAACTTTCGGCAGCCCAACATATTTTGAGAGCGTTGTCATTTCAAGGTTCAAGGTTTTATTATTAATACTAGACCCCGGCGCGCGCCGATAAGGGAAGACCGGCGGCGGCGGGGCAAAAACCAGGACGCCGTGCCGTGCCACCGGTAAGATGTCGGCGGCGCACCGCCGGCGCGATCAATGTTGACCGCAAACATTAATGTTTTCATTAGTCTTTCTCAAATCACAGCTTCAATTTACAACAGATTCGAGGCTATTCATGAGTTCAAAAATTCACAAGTCGCTGGCTGGAAACTGGTCTTCTTAGTTATTCATCAAGAGAAGTAGAAATATGGTAGAAACGAAATGGCTGTGGCATTTCAGAGCCCTTGCATAATACGAGTAGTTATGTAGGTATGTATTATGAAGTATCTATTAGCTATGTATTCTTAACATAAATAATTATCAAAATTAGTAGTTTTTTTCATCGAGCATTACTGCATATAAAGCTTCAAATACCGTATCACAAAATTCGTCAGTTATCTGGGTAAAAACTTTGAATATAACTTTGAACTAAGAAGCTTAATTTTTTCATAATGCCCTTTGCCTGTATTTGTTTTCTCACATTTAAAACAGTTGAAATGGGAGAAGTTTATATTGATTGTTTTTTTTTTTGCTCTTTTGGATTCCCAAAAAGCCTCTTTGTATTAAAAACTGGTTTTTAATAACAATTAAAAAAATGAATCTTAAAGTTTTTTTTTTGGCTTCTTTATAGAATATATGTAATGTAGGCTAAGGCTGAACTGCTGCTTTTTTTTATCGCTTTTGGCTGCTCTTTTGGATATTATTCCTTTTTTCTTTTGGGGATTCATTCCAAATTATACACTGATAAACAACTAATATCGGTCAAAGTATAAACTGTATCTAATAGGAGTAAATTTATCAAATTGAAAAATACATGATGAGCAGAGCACTTCACATGAGAATACTTCAGCCACAGTGACACAAAAAAACACTTAATTGTTTAATCCCTGTGAAGAAAAGTTACGTATCAGATATTTTCGTCTGTAGAAAATGAAGAGCTCTTTTGTTTTAAGCTCAACTAAATTAAATGACACCCAGACTGAAATTGCTTCTGGGCGATGTTGAAATGTTCATCCTAGTTCGTCACTTTTAATTCAAACAAAATGTTAGGACACTTAGTATCAGTTATTGAGTTTAAGCTTTGATTTCCAAATGCTCACAAGAATTACCAAATTTAAGAAAGTCGCAACAATAAGTCACCTTTGGTCAAAATACTTAGACTCCTCTTTGATCCCCACCCAGGATCAAAGCTTCTGCTATGGTCATTTCCGTGGAAAGCTTCAAAGAGTTTCTCTCTAAAATAGCTTTCAAGTATAGTGAGGGTTATCTAGACTTTTTTTCTTTTTTTCACAGTTTTGAAAAAAGTGTTATAATATTCAAAATGTTAAATTTGCGCATATTTTTGGTAATCATTTGTGGGGTGATCGTATTTTCTAAACCCCGGTAGATACGTAAGAACGTTGCAATATCTAGTACCCTGAGGCCATAAGACTGTCAAAGACTCCTCATTGAACCTCCCAAATTGAAAGCTTTTATTATGACCTGGCCTTTTAATGTAAATTGGGCACTGGACCAAGGGCGCCATTGTCACTCGAGCGCAACGTTAGGTGGGGATGTCGATATCGCTTTCGTCACACCAATTCGTTTTAGTGTGAATCTGCCTGGTATTAATGAATGAATGTTTTTGGGTCAATATTTAAATTACCCGTGTTTCTATTTATCGAAAGGTTAGCAAACCTATGTTTTTTAATTTCTATGGCTTCTCTCGCCCATTGGGTGTAACCGACATCATTTCAAATAGCTAAGGCCTCATAAAATTTTACAAAAGGATCAGGTTGAAACCAAATAAGCTCTGCTAAAGCTGAAACAAAGGTTTCTGGAGGCTTGCTTAATTGTAGGGTTTTTTCTATTGAATTTCGATGCTCATTGAATATTTCAACAAATGGTTGGTGAGTCCTACCAATATAGAACTTCCCACAAGAACAAGGAATTTTATACACCCCACTTACTAAATTTCCCCGGGTTAAATCATTCTCAGAATTAAAGAAACTAACCATTGGTCTCAACGATTTGAAACATGTATCAATACCAAATTTACGTAAAACCTGTGAAAGTTTTTCACCCAAACCAGGTACATATGGTAATAAAATGAAACTTTTTGACACATCTAAATCTGAAGACTGAGAAACCCCAATAACCCTACTATTATGTTTAACCCGTCTATTTTCGATTATTTTGTCAGTGAATTTAATTGGATAACTATTACAAAACAAAATATCCCTCAAATATAACAATTCCGTTTTTGTCATGGCTGGCCAGTTCGGCTTAAGATATTTCATTAACTTATTGGGACCCCTGCTTTAAAAAAAAATCGAGGTATTATCATTTAAATATGATAGCTCAATACCCCCCTCCCCCCTCTGGATACCACCTTGATAGGATGCCGTCTCTGCTTTAAATTAAAAAAAAATGGACTTTTTGGTTTCCATGCTTTCAATGAATAAAATTTCAAGATTTTTTTAATTTAATATTATACCTCCCTACCCCCCCCCCCCTCTGGATACCACCTTGATAGGATACTGTCTCAGCTTTCATTAGAAAAATAATTTACTGAATAATTAACAAGGTCACTATATGGTTCAAACAAACACGCAAAATAACGTTAAACAGCATAGTGTTGCTTGAAAAAAAAATTGAGGGTATGAATAAAGGGGTACAAAGACAACAACAAAAATGTCGAAATTATTAAGATATACCTCAAATTATTGGAAAACTGAGTGATAGATTCGCCATGGCATTCCATAAGATCCAAAGAACCGAATTAAAAGGGAGCACAAACAAAAGCCAAATAAGGCCAGTAGCCTATGAGAAATCGCAAAATACCCAAGACAATGAACAAGTCCTAATGGGGGGCCCTGGGTCTATCAAAATATTTCAATGATTTCCCAGTGAATTTTGTATCATTTTTCTGTCTCCACTTTAAATTAAAAAAATAATTATCTTTTTGGCATCCCTGCTTTCAATAAAAAAAATGAGGTATTATCATTTAAAAATGATAGCCCCCTATCCCCCTCCCCTATAAGCAATAATTTAAAATTTATTTATGAATCATATTTTTGGGGTAACTTCCGGTTCAATCTTTAATTCCCCAACCTTGTACATAGCTTAGTCTATAGCTAAATTATGTCTCATTCGAAGGCTGTTTTTTTTTTTTGGGGGGGGGGGGGTAAAAATGTTCCAGAAACAAGATTTTATTTTCTATCAGGTGTTCAACAATTGAGTATTAAACATTAAGAAAATATTATCTAAAAACACCAAAAAAAAAAAAAAATCTGCAAACTTACAATTCAGCTGTAGAAACAATCTGTCGGCTGTCAATTTCAAAATCCAACAAAAGGCTAAAGCTGTATAGTAGTGAATGAGTTCTATAATCCTATTCAACTTGAACAATAAAATTTTTGACTACGAATGATGAAAGAAATAGCGATTGGGAAACTGCATTCGAAATGATTTAAACTCATTTCATAGAGACGATACTTTTGTTTTGTTAACATATGAAGAACTGTGTATATTGCAATATTTGTAATTGCATATTGCATCTGTCTAGTTTTTATGCAAAGTAACAAAAGAGACGAAGATTAATGAACAAGAGAGTAGTGAAGAATCATGGTATAAAAAGTAATATTTGGCAGGGAAAGTCACTGGTGATAAATCGCTAGGGGTGGTACCGTGATTGCGTGATTATCGGGGATTCGGGGAACCAATTTTTTTTCGGGGTGACGCATAGATTTTCGGAGAAATACTCGAAAATTCGGGGATAGCTTGATTTCTAGTCAGGAAAATCGAAATACTAAACCACACGAGAAGGAAAAGCTCCGACTTTGCGGTTGACGCAATAAAGAATTGCCGTAAAAATAATTTAAAGTCAACCGAACGCCGCCGCCTCTGCCGGTGGCAGCGTGCCTGCGGCGCGCCGGCGGCGTTACGACACTTCGGCGGCGTTCGACCGGGCCTCTCGTCGGCGGCGTTCGGTGGATCCGCCGACGCGGCGCCGGGGTCTAATTAATACCATATTAACACATCACATTAAATTCCCGACAGAGAGAAAACTCGACAGAGTCGGGAACGAAAAACACTTGACACATAACACATGAATTTAAATTATTCGTACCTCTACTAAAATAATAAACCAACATCTTTAATTATTTATTTCAAACTACCCTTAAAAATAGTAAAAAAATAAAATAAAAAAAAATAAAATATAAATAAAATTCAACTCAGTGAAAATCTTGACTGCTCCAAAGTTTAAGATTAATTTGGGAGTTGAGAGTTAAATATTAATGAAACAATCTATTGACTGCCATAAAACAATGAAAGCTACTCAATCGTCAGCTTACGTATTTAATAAAACAGTTAGCCTACTACCACAGCAACCAACAAAAATTGAAATTGGATGATAGATGACTGAATCCAAAGGTTCTGAAGAGAGTTGCGCATACAAAGTCAAATACGTTAAATCAGTTTTAATATGAAGGGCTTATTTATATGTTTTAAATCTAACCATGGTATTTCTTTAACAATTGTAATTCATTCTTCTCTTTGCAGGGCTATCCAGGTTTGTCAAAGAAAGAGTCCCCTAAGGGTCCAAAAAGGCAATGTTTTGAAAAAAGGGATACTTTTTGCCCTTTTTTCATCAAGTCAGACCATTGTTAATTTTGATTTTTAATCTTCTATTAGAAAAACTGTGCTTCAGCTTTCCTGGTTTGTTTTTTATTCTTAATTAGAGATTTTTTTTTCTTGTTTTAATGGCGTGTCAATTTTCTTTGCTTTCCATACAATGAGAACTTTATAAATAAATTCAAAGTTGAGGAAAGACGAAAGTGGATCACTAGAAAATGAACGTATGATAGCTGCTAGGCTGCTAGAACTAAATGTTTTAAATTCAAGTGTAAGTCAAGCCAGGCGGCCAGTTTTCTGGAGGAATGCCAAAAGCGTTCTTCTGATGCTCCTTTTGAAACTTTGGCCCAAAAAGATTTGGTTTTGGCCCTGTTACTATTATCACTCCCAATAACTTCGTGATTAACTCCGATATATTCAGAGCAACACATGGCTTAATAGATGGCTAATAGATGACTAATGATGATGACTTAATAGATTGAGATGATTCTACGTTAATTCGGATGAGTTAGTCAATAGCTATTTGCGGTTAAAATGGGTATAATGCCAAAAGTGGTATACCTTAGGGTATAATGATCCTCACTAATTTAAAGAGAAAAAAAAAAGATTCACAATTACAAAACTGTTGTGATCTTTTTCCGAAAGAGGTTTAAAAGAGAATTTGAAATGCTTGAAGTCGAGAAATAAAATGCAGAAAAGGGGTCGGGTGGGGAGGTATGTAAGAGGAGAACATATGTACTTTACGAAAGCAAAATCTTACCTTTTATAATTATGCTAGTCGTTTCCAAAGGTAGCACTGGGTTAAGAGACAAATGATCCACCTTTAGACGAATTCCAAAATATCCAAAGAGTACGGATTGAAGGAATCCTCCCATACCAGTGATAAAATTTGTGGCCCCTTCTTGGTTTTGAGCTTCATTCCAAATCTGAAATAAAATATGTGAACTTATGGTATAATTTCAGATTTAATAGCAGCTAACTAATAACAGGTTTAATCTGATATCCTACTTTGCTTGAATGCGCAAGCAGTTGTTACAAAGTAAAGGCAAAGAAAATAATGAAAGGATCAAAACAGCCTGATTATTGTATGTTTTAAACGTAAATAAATACAGGCCCCTTTTGATGTCTGAAGCGCTAAATTTAGCTGTAAACAAAAATGTTAAGATAAGAGACACTTTCTAGATTGGTTTTCTCTAATGGCTACAACTCTTGAGCTTTGAAAGCAACTGAAGTAATAAATTGGAATGTATCTTCACAATTTTTTCTCAAGGGAATCCTTGGTGCCAGATTAATTGACAAGCCAAATATCAATCATGCTTTTAACACTAACAGAGTACCACGGATTCAAGAAACATAGGCTGCGTCGCTACAGGGATATCCAACGTCAGCCATCTGAGACCTCGACAAAGAAAGTCCACTATTGCCTGCTATTTCGTAAATGGAAGAAGTGTAATCGAAGTTCCCACTGCTTTAGTCGACGATTCAACAAAATTTGGCTCAAAATCATAATATAATGAGCATCATAAAAAATGAAACTCAAAGATATGTTGAATGAAACTCGAAAACTTGTTAAAGCATTATTGGATACCAAGGAAGGTCGCAGCCAATGCTCTGACCCAACCACGAGAACTGTAAGCAAGTGACTCTTCTCAATCCCTTAACACTATTTTCACAAATTAAAAAGGCCACTTATTATGTCTATATTTTTTTTTGTATTTGAATGATAGCTGAAGGCAAAGGTGCTCTCCAATAATTCTTTAATATAAAAGTTATTATTTACAAATAAATTAATGACTTCGAATAAAGATGAACCAAATAAAAATTGTTGAATGAAAGGTCTAAGTATATTCTACAGGTAAAACTAGCGGAAAGATCTATCTGATTTTTTTTTTTTTTTTATAGACGCCTGAACATGAAGTATGTGCTAGGTTATATTCAAAAGAGGATCGGCTTCACTCAAATTGGCTTTAGAAATTATTTATTGTTCAATGGCCAAAGGTTTTTTTTAGTTTTGAGGAGTTTAACTTTTATTTCAAGTCACTCATTTCTAAGAAATACAAAGTTAAGATTCAATCAATTACTTTGACAGCAATATCCTGAAATATATATATATATATATATATATATATATATATATATATATATATATATATATATATATATATATATATAAACAAATTTAACCAATTTTATTAGTGAGCGCGTCCACTAGTGGTAACATAAGGATATCCGCAAAGATTTTTCAACACGGAAGGGGCTTGCAATACTAAAAGTTATTTTTTATAGCAAACGTTGTACTTCTTCTGATAACTACAAATTTTGCACTCAAAGAAAAAAGGATATTTGGTGATTTTGCTGAAAACGTAAAAATACAAATAGCCCATCGAACCTTACGCAAAAATCTGTTACAAAAAAATCTTTATTGTAGTACATAGTTTCAATTTATCTATAAATATTAGACACGGTTCGCTGCTCCAGTTGCTATTAGTAATTGTTATCAAGACCTGTTTGTAGACGCGTATAAACACAAATCATGATCAAGAAAATTCACTGAAACCGGCGATTTTGCTTAAAATAGAATAAAAAGCCTAAAATACAAAAAAATGATCTGAAAAAGCATTTAAAGGCTTTAACATGTCAAAAAATAAAATGTAACAGAGTAATATACAATTGTAAATTATAATTGCTTTTTAAATGAATATATATTTTTTATGTTTATTTTGATGCTTTGAAATTTTTAATGCTATGCTCAGAAGTTGCCAACAGTTTTTCGTAGGGTCAAATAAACACGTATTTTTATACAAAGCACATGTCAAAGATTTTTAGTTGAAAAACGGTTTTTATTAGATGAATATAATGAAAGCATAATTGAAAAAAAAGAAAAAAAAAATACGGCAGTAATTGCTTATACGTTTCCGTCAGAATGCAAGATCGGAGATTGGTTTCCGTAATTCAAAGGCATGATGCATCAACTTTTTAACCAGGAGGTTATCCTTGCCCTTCTCAAACTCAGCACATCGGATCGGTTGGTTCAATCTGTTTCCCAAAATTTGCTTTAGTCCTATATATACTAAGAAATTTGTACTGTTTCCAAAGTTTACCATTCATTTTTTATTCGCCATTAAAATACTCAGAAAAAAACTCTCCCTGCTAAATTTATCCTCGAGTATTTTGCCATCCCAAAATTTTTCTTTATGCACCTATGATTAAAATAACACTTGGCGAGCAGAAACGTCGTTTTGTCCTCCAATTTCTCCAGTTCCAGGTTCTACATATTGTTAAAAGATCAGGCTTCCAATTGCTCACACTTTAAAGCTAGCAATAATTCAAAGGCGCGATCAGTCTGGACCTTGAAGTAGGGGATCGGAAGACCTTTCCAGTGGGAAGGAGAGGAGAGGGGTATGAGATCAAATAAAATAAGATTTAATCTTTAATATCTCGGGTTTTCGTATATTTTAAAATTTGAATGATCTCAGGCCAATGGCCGATCCAGGGCTTTTTTAGGGGGGAGGGGTAAAATAGGTTGATCAGATAAACTTGCGTTAGGAGCAAGTTAAATTAATGCAAATTTGCGTTAATTAAGTAAATTACACTACTTTACACTACGTTAGGGGGGCGCCTCTTCTCCCATCTCTGGATCACTATCTCAGGCTGCTGTATTTATGGCACTAACTTACCTTAAATGGCTCCATTTTATAAGGTTGATAGCTTCTATTAAACATCTCTTCTGCTTTTTCCATGTTCCCCAGTTCAATATGGCCAATTGCATGCATACCCCATGTCATGGCCGGTCCATTTAAACGTGTAACATTCTCATAGACATCCAAGTCTCTTTGACGCTTTATTGGATCAGTCACGTGCATTAACGGGAATCCGAGTAATACAACATCAGCTTGCTTAATAGTTTGCCCTGAAATCAGTCTTCAATGAAATTATTTATGATTGTCGAAAGCTGGGACTTTTGTCTTGAATATAAGAGGCAGAGGGGGCATCCTTCTGAAGCAAAAAAGTTATTGACATATTTATAAAGTGTTTTTTTATTAAGCAAGCGCAAATGAATGGGAATAGGGGCGAGAGGGTTATAAACATGCCTATCCCCTCTTAAAAATTTTTGCTTCTTATCCTTCCTTGGGTGAAATAATTACTGTGTTCATGAACACCCCCCCCCCCCCCACTTCGGTAAAGGACATTTACAATGCGTTGAAATTACACATAAAATTAGAAGCAGAACACTGTACAGACATCACTAGTAACAACGTTATTTCGTTAATTGGTTGATCGTTTTCAATGATCGTTTTGTGTCTTACCTGTGTTGACGCACCTCATCAACCTTTCTCTGGATCTTGGAGTCTTCCCGGAAGCACTAAAGATTGCAAGAGTGGTTCCTCTTCATAAAGGAGGGAAAAAAGATGACCCATCGAATCAAAGACCTATATCTATTCTCCCATTTTTCTCTAAGTTGTATGAGAAAGTGATACATGCCCAGTTAAGTTATTATATTGAAAAGAATAAAATTCAAATGGAAAATCAATTTGGGTTCAGAAAAGGGCTATCTACGGATATAGCAGTTCTGAAATTGGTTGATTGGATTAGTGATGCATTTGAAGCTGGTCTCATACCCGCAGCTGTGTTTTTGGATATGAAAAAAGCGTTCGATACCGTGGACCACTCAGAGCTTATTCAAGCTCTTGACTCGATTGGGGTGAAGGGTTCAAACCTGGAGTGGTTTTCATCGTATCTACACAATCGGTATCAGATAGTTCAGAATGGGTCTTTTTATCTTCAAAAAAGAAAGTAGAGTGTGGGGTTCCACAAGGGTCAATCTTGGGACCTCTACTTTTCATTATTTTCATTGATCGAGTGAAACACTACCTGTCAGAGGCTGGTGTCATCCTGTTTGCAGATGACACTTTGCTCTTTCCGGCAGCGCCTTCACTTGATGTTTTATATAATAAAATTCATAAGGCAGTTTCTTAATTTATAATTTTTTCTCGGCAAAATGTATTAACCCTACACTTTTCTACAACTTTTTTCATTGAAATTTCTAGAACTTCGTCAATTGTTGGGAATGACAATATGACAGTTCACGGAAAAGTGATAAAGATAGTACCAACAACAAAGTATTTGGGGTTTTTAATTGATGAAAACCTGTCGTGGAAAAACCATTCAAGTGCAATAGCTGAAAAATTAAGCAGAGACCTTGGGGTGATGCGAAGAATTAAAAATCCAGTCCCAAAAAAAGATCCTGAAAATGATTTATTTTTCTATATTTTACCCATATATTAGCTACGGATGCTCTATATGGGCAAGTAATTTTGTAACATTTTTCAAAAGAGTACAAAAACTTCAGAATAGAGCTGTAAAATTATTATCTGAATTTGATGATTCTGATGAGGTTCCTGCTCATGAGTATTTTAAAAATAATAAGTTAATGGATGTATCCCAAATTTGAGATTACCAAGTCGCGATTTTGTCGTATAAATATTTGGATCAGCTGCTCACCCCTGCTTTTGAAAATCTTTTTACTTTTAATAGAGACCGTCATAATCATAATACAAGAAAAGCTGATAACTTAACTCATGAGTTTAGGATCACCACTCGGGCATCTTTTGTGATTCGCCATTATGGTCCCCATGTTTAGAATATATTGCCCAAGTGTGTGAAAAATGCGCCTAGTCTTCCGGCTTTCAAGTCACGGGCAAAGAAGTTTCTTTTACCTCGTGAGTGAATTTGGTGTTAAGCCCACTCCAGGTTGTCATTCTATTTAAGGTATTTCCCCGATTTACTTTGCTTTTTTTTTTTGCTTTTTTTTTCTATCTACTTCTTGTCTTTTTCTCTTTCTCTCTTTTTTCATTTATTACTTAATCAGATAATTTTCTTGTGTGTTAAGTAGCAAGGTATGAATGTTGTTTTAATTAGATGAGAGTGATAACCTCGCTTGCCCTTTCAAGCTTATTGCCTTTCTTGGCAGGCGAAAGGTGAATAGTGTTTGTTTTCTTTTTTAATAAATGTATATCTCATCTCATCTCAAAATGACTATTTCATTGATCACGATTGCAGTAGAGCCAACAAAACTGCAGTGAAGTCTTAGGAAAATCAGTAAATTCAGCTCTTTATTGGTCCAATTTCTGCTAACAAACTTGTCGAATATTTTGGGGAGGGAAAAGACCTCAGCCGAGGACAGAGAGCCTCGAACCAGTTCACTAAACAGGGTTAAACCCCTTAATCCTTCTGAAGACAGTAAAAACCCCAATTTTGAATACTTAGGCATATATCTTACCTGGCCTATTCAAATTAAGTCGAATATTCGAGCATTATCCTGTTTTTGACGCCTAACATAGGGGGTATAACTGCGTTTCTGGTCCGATTGGGCAGCAATCTAATTCAATAGTACCGTGTGGTATAGCGGGGAAGATTAGGGGGGATCACAGTTCTAAAAGCCTGTATATATTCCATACAATCTATCAAATGAAAGAAGAATCCCATTTAATTCTGAATATAAAATGTATTTCTCAATAAATGTATAAATGTAGGAGGGGCCCAAGGGAATAAGGCAGTTAATTAAAAAAAAATGTAGAGTATCTTATGAAAGCACAACATACCCAACCTTTGTTACATTATTTTCAAACTAGTAGCTAAAGTTACGGACCAAAAAAGGGGGATGTTTACAAGCCCTGTGCCAGTTTTTTTTTTATAACTATTAAAAGGACCGGCAATGATTACAATATCTAGAACTGAGGCTATAGGATTCGATAGGTCATGGTATCTACCGTAGTTTTTTGGTTATCGTAGTTAATGGTATCTTGTTGATGTTGATTGAAGTCTCCTATTAAGATAGCTTCATTCCCTGTTTACTCCAGAAGATCATATATTTGGCGTATATTTTCCAAGATTGAAGAGACCAGATCCTGCCGATGGACGGTATAATTCTCCAATTGTTTTTTTTTTGTGATGGTAAGGATATTTCTAGTAAGTCCTTGAATATTCAGGGTTAATTCTTCATTGGTCCATACTGAGTACTCCTCCCTACTTTAAATAGCTCAGCCTCTTCTATTAATTATTGATCTGTGAAAGAACGGGAACTATGTCCGGGCATTTTCAAAAGAGTATATGTTTTTTCAAAGAGTTAATACATTTACTAGCATTACAAAAGAATAGTTTTTTATGATGAAGGGGTTTCCCCAGAGGCAAGGATCAGGAAAGTATTTGCAAACCTAAATTTTGTGGTACTCGGCATCCAGGAATGAATTGAGAGGTTTTGGTTAAGTGTGATTTATTTGTTTTTGTCAATAAATCAATTGGACATAAACTTGAAAAACTTTTTTTTAATTAAAAAATGTCACACGGCCCGCATCAAATGTTGGGACAACAAGCTGTATTTCTTGTCAATTCAAAAGACTTGTGTGTATTTTATGATCACATTGTACTACTATTTAATTAAAAAAAAAAAAAAATCCCCCCCCCTACCTATGTACCGTAAGTTAATATCTAAAAACTTAAAAAAATCACCAACCAAGTTCATAACCATCGTACTCGGGATGAAACTCTAATTCCTCATTATATATGTACTTTAAATTTCTTGCAACTGTTAACCATTCTTCTGGAATTGGATCAATCAAATCACCGCAAATGCATGATATATACCTGAAAAAAGTCGAAGGTGATATATACCTGAAGTTGAAACCTGGAAAACAGTAAAGATAGCGCTTATAAAGGCAATAACCAACAAAGGGTGCAGCAGACACTTACAAGGAAATAGTGTAGTTACCTGAAAATGGATAGAGAGAGGGAAGTACGGAGGTAGAGGAGAAGAGAGAGAGAGAGAGAGAGAGAGGGAGAGAGAGAGAGAGAGAGAGAGAGAGAGAGAGAGAGAGAGAGAGAGAGAGAGAGAGAGAGAGAGAGAGAGAGAGAGATAGAGAGAGAGAGAGAGAGAGATAGAGAGAGAGAGAGAGAGAGAGAGAGAGAGAGGCAATCAAATTAATATGCTCAAATCGTCATTACAGAATTGGTTGCAAAGATACTCGTATTTATCATTATTTAGCATGAGTTTTCGGACAGTTGTATTATTAAGTACTTAATTTTCTTCAAACATCGGCTTAGTTTTGGGAAGGGCCTAAACTTCTTAAGGAAACACACTTGTCTTAGAAACGTGCTAATTAGCAGAAAACTCTCCGATCCTCAAACCTAGTAGCGTAACGGAGAAGACTATAAAGGACTTTCACGGGAATACATTCCATACTAGGATACGCAAAAAAAAAATAGTAATAACACAAACAAATTGGACATCTTTGGATGTTATAAAAGCTTCACTAAGAACAAAACTAAAATTTTACTTATGGGATTTTTCTTTGAACCTGTGAAAACCTGTAACATTCTCCATTAAGTTTTAGCTCGAACACTCTGGTGTAGTTTGAAACACAGGACAGCTAGGTTGTGGTTTCATAGCTGGAATCTCAGACACTTTTCAAATTTCCGGTTACTGTGTTCTAAAGTTCTTTCTTTACTGGATTGCATCTAACGCCACAACCATGACTAGCGTTATTGGCCCACTTAACAAGGTCAATTCTTTCTCATTCTATGAAATGCACACTCTCCTTTTATCCACTTAATCACATTCTAAAACAACAGCGCTTGCAAAAATTATAACGGATTGTTAGGTGTTTACATAGCACTCTATCCAACTCCCAGAGCTCCATTTGAAGGGGATAGATTTAAACTGAAGGAGGCCCCATTTCTGCTCCTAATTTTCTTATAAAGCAAAACAAGAAAAAACAGATTTCATTGTCTGAGATACACATCCCAGCCTTAAACAGAGAAATCTAAAATATGTAAGAAAACCTTCGCAGAGCTTGCTGAATTATTAAAATAATAGCTGTAAATAATTTCATCAAGCAAATGGATACTTTCTTGTATCTTATGCTATGCTTCAATTTACAAGACAATCTTTTAGCTATCGTAACCGATAGGCTTGCTACATATTATACATAATATATTCTCAAGTAACTGGATCGTTTTTATTACGTGAACTACATTAAATGTCTAAACGGTAAGATATAAATTTTTTACTATTTATTTCGCTGTATGAGGTTATTTAAACCGGTGTCGACCGGAGCAGAAGTGAAATTTCCTGTGCAAAGCCATTCAAGTAGGGACTGTCCTCGGTTAATTCTCTAGTTTCAATTCTAGACAGCACTACTGGCAAGGATAATCAACAAATCTTTGTGCCTAAAACTATTTCTTGTTCCAAAAATCCTCTTATCTTTAATTTGAGTTAACCTTTTTGAACTTAATGTATGGCAAATAATTTGTTTAACAAGGAAACACTTGGAAGTCAGATATAGGTGGTGCTACATGTAACCTTCTAAAACAAATTTAAAAGAGTAGCTTGTTTTCTCCAAATAGACTGTGTTTCTATGAAGGAAAAGAGAAAGAAAATGTGCAAACTGAAAGAGAAAGCTATAGAGACACCATTTGGGTATTTTAAAGGCTAGAATTCAAAAATGCTCAAAAATCGAATAACAGTAACGATCATCTATATAATCTTAAATTTGTGCCTTGCGAAGGTAAATTTGTAACGGATTTTAAGGGTTTATGTTGCTTATGCACGACCTCTGTTAAAATATTTTTTTCTCACATGATATTTTTTTCTTCAAAAAGCAGTTTTAGATTTGTTGGTTGGGGCTCAACTTCGTACTAGGTTGCAGCTTTGCAGCGATCTCTGCAACCACGATATATATGTCTTGTAGGGAATCATGGCCTTTCTAAGGAATTTTCAAATCGAACAGAGGAAGCCCAGAAAATGTTTCTTAGAGATACTGAAGTCTCTTAGTAGCTTTTCAATATCTGTTTTAAGCCTTTTTCGTAAGTCCTTAGAAGGTTAACCTTGCATACTCTGGTACCCTAAGAATCCAATAAATCGGATATTAGTTCTGACGATTCTTTTTAATGGGTTCCGAGGAGTGGGGCGAAATATTTTCCGGAACTTTTAATCATTTAGAGCAACCACTTTTAATTTGTATTTTATTCTAATTGTTTTATTCTAAGCCCACATAATTGTTTTATTCTTATGGCCTTATATTTATAGCTCTCGGAGGGAGAGGGGATGGTTGTGCTACTGCACAAAGGAGTCCTTGTTCCCTGCTTTCTTAATTCTATATTTTGGCTTTTGTTTCCCAGCCGTACGTGACAGGAGAGTCATGTTGCTAACGAAGTCAGTCCAGTGAAGTCTTTCGAATCTTTGGAGATGTTTCGTCTGAGCGACATCGACGGCGCTGAGGATAGATTTTGCAGCTGGCCACGTCTCTGCTTCATACAGCAGGACGGTGCTGACTGACGCATTGTATATGCGCATTTTGGTAAAGCAGCTTATGTTTGGCTTTCGCCAGATGCTGCTAAGCCTCCCAACAAGTGCTTAAGCTTTGGCAATTCGAGATGTAAGCTCTTTTGTGATCAAGCCATCATTTGACAGAATAGATCTCAGGTAAGTGTAGTCTTAAAGCACATCTAGTCAGTTGCTTCCGATGTTAACTTCCTTTATAGTAGAACGGGACGTGGAAGGCTCAAGGAGCATAACTTTGGTTTTCTGCCAGTCGATATTCAGTCCAACTTTCGAGGCTTCTTCTGAGAGCACCTGGAGAGCTTTGGTGAACTTTTCGACGGTGCTAGCAACTAGCGCTATGTCTTCGGCGAAGTCACTTGCACGTCTTGCGTGACTTGCACGCAGCTTTCCGTATCCTCATACAGCTTTTCAAAGAGTGAGCAATATTTCTTGGGTAGACCCGTAGTTCTTAGTATCAGCCAAAGTGAACGGCGATCAACAGAATCGGTGGAACTCTCGCGTCTTCTCGATCAACTGGCGCATAGAAAACATTTGCTCCGTCGTCGACCTGCCGAGCATGAATCCGGCTTGCTGGACTCTTCTCTTTCTACGCAAAAAGCTGGAACACCTGTCCAGGAGGGACACATGGCGAAGAGTATACCAGGAACGAAGAGAAGCGTGATCCCACGATAGCCGGAGCAGATTTGACGGCTGCCCTTACATTTCCAGAGCGGCAATATGATGCCAGCACGCCAGTCATTGCGTGCTGGCGTGCTGCGTCGAGAACTCCTTTCTCGACGCAGATCGCCCAGCGTACTGTTCGGTGGTACGGCCACCTCCTTCGCATGCCACGCGACGCCCCAGCACGGGTCGCATTCGACTTCGACCCCACCCTACCCGGATGGAAGTGACCCAGAGGACGCCCACCTACTAGGTGGAAAGACAAAGCCGATGAATTCCTCTCCCAAGCCCACATCCCGGTGGAAGAAGCTGCGATCCTGGCATGCGAGGGTCAACCTGGAGGCACCTAGTCTCGTCGTTCTCTACGCCGAACCTTCGGCAGGAGCCTTAAGTCAAGTCAAGCCATTTTTGTGGAGTACTAGGCTATTTTTCAGCATTCCCTTAGATTAGATTACGTTAGGTTTTCGCAACAAACATTTACCAATTAGATTTAATCAATTAATCAAAATCATGATTATCATCCTAAATCAGCTTTGAATGGTGATATTTCCTCACGTGACAGTTTTTTTTCCCAAAACGTGCTTTTAAATGGTCGATTATAATGAAATAGGCTTTGTTCTTTACTAGGTTCCCCTTAAGGGAGATTAATTAAAAAAACTTTTTCCAAAAAAAGTTTTTCAAAGAAAAGTAAAGAACTCCATTAAAAAAAAATGAGCAAAAATAAAATTAAATAATCTACCAAGCGTGAAACTACAACAAATCAGCATCGATAAATAAATAAAACCCGAAACGAACATAAATTACAATAAATAACAGAGTCAAACTCAAAAGGAGCATAAACTAGAATAAGTTGGGCTCAAAACCCCAATGCCTTCCCAAGGCCAGAACATAATTTACACTTTACTGAAAAAAATACAAATGAATGTGCATTGTCAGTTTAATATAAATATACTGATATTTAGTAATCAAAATGATAATATTATTTGATTTATTAAAGTTCTGGCCTTGGGAAGGCAAAGGGGTTTTGAGCCCAACTTATGTTAATTTCTGCTCGTTTCGAGTTTGACTCGTTATTTATTGTAATTTCTGTTCGTTTTGGGTTTCATTTATTTATCGATGCTTATTTGTGGTAGTTTTACGCTTGGTAGATTATTTGATTTTATTTTTGCTCATTTTTTTTGTTTAATGGAGTTCTTTACTTTTCTTTGAAAAGCTTATTTTGTGGAAAAAGTTTTTTAATTATATTCTGTTCGTTTTATATTGACATAGTCTTTTCAGAGAAAAAAAATAATACTTTAAATCTTTTCGTTTTTTTAAGAATTTATAATTTGGCCTGCTATTTGTATGCTGGAGAAAATTTTTCAGCAATTTTTAACAACATACATCCTCTTAAAAATCTGGACACAAATAGTACTGTTTAATTGGTTCATACCTCGTGTAGTTGACCTGATACTGAAAACTTGATACCATTCGCAAAAAAATCTGTTTAATTTCTTTGATAGCTTGGATACACTTACGCTATTTTGATTTGGTTAGATTTTAAGAGCAGAAGCAGCCCCGAAAGTTCGAATATAATACCGTCAGTCGTTCTTGGGATACTGCTGAGATGCCTTATTCGGAATCAGCATTAACACAGTACATTCTGATTTAATCTTATAGCAACATTTAGTTTTTAAACATAAAGTCAAATGGGAGGGTGGGCGTAGGAGGGGGATTAGTTTCCCTCCAATCACTTTCGACTATTAAAAAGGGCATCAGCCCTTTCTATTTTCAATCGAATGAGCCCTTTTCGGAGTTCCTACGACAACTCCTTCGATACAAAGTGCCCTCGTCTAAACAACAACAACAACAAAAAAAAAATACATCATACCCACATCGATCTTTACTATAAAAATGTCAAGCTTTCCAATCACTTTTCACTATTAAAAAGGGCACTAGGCCTTTCGATTTCCAATCGAATGAACCCTTTTTGAGTTTCTACGACAACACTTCCTATAAACACCTTACATGCCCCCAGGGCATAAATTACAACCCTTACCCTAAGGGCTGTGAGGGTGGTTGTCATCCTCTAAGACCTAATTTCCAGAACTTTCAACTACGTTCAGCAAAATGGCTATCTCAAAATTTTGATTGGATGTGTTTGGGGAAATGGTGGGCGTGGAAGGGGTGTTAGTTGCCTTCTAATTACTTTCGACTATTAAAAGGGCACAAGCCATTTCAATTTCTAATCAAATGAGCCCTTTTTGAAGTTTCTACGACAACACGTTCTATAAAAAGGTTTATATGCCCCCAGGGCATAACTTACAACCCTCTTCCTGAAGGCTGTGAGGGGGTTGTCATCTTCGCAGACCTAATTTCCAGAACTTTCTACTACGTTGAACAAAATGGATATCTAAAAATTTTGATTGGATGTGTTTGGGGGAATGGTGGGCGTGGAAGGGGTGTTGGTTGCCTTCCAATCACTTTCGACTATTAAAAAGGGCACTAGCCATTACAATTTCCAATTGAATGAGTCCATTTTGAAGTTTTTACGACAACTCTATCATTAGAACCTTATATGCCCCCAGGGCATAACTTACAACCTTTGCCCTGGAGACTCTAGGGGATTTGTCATCCTTAAATATATAATTTCCAGAACTTTAAACTTCGTTGAACAAAATAGCTATCTCTAAACTTTGATTGAATGTGTTCGGGGAAATAATGGGCGTGAGAGGGGGGCTACTGACTCTCCACTCACTTTCGACTATTAAAAAGGGCGATTTCAATTTCCAATCATGTGAGCCCTTTTTGAAATGTATACGGCAAATTTCTATATAAACATTATTTGCCCCCATGGCATAACCTGTAGTCCTTGCCCTTAAGGCTTTGAGGGGCATATCATCCTTAATTATTTAATTTCCCAAACTCTTGACTATCCAGATCAAAATGGGTGTCTCAAAATTTTGATTGGATGTGTTTGGGGAAATGGTGGGCGTGGAAGGGGTGTTAGTTGCCCTTCAATCACTTTTGACTATTAAAAGGGCACTAGCCCTTTCAATTTTCAATTGAATGAGCCCTTTTTGATGTTTTTACAACATTGCTTTCTACAAAAACCCTACATGCTCCCAGGGCAGAACTTACAACCCTTGCCCTGAGGGTTGTGTGGGGGGATGGGTTGTCATCCTTCAAGACCTAATTTCCAAAACTTTCAACTCCGTTGAATAAAATGGCTACCTAAAAATTGTCATTGGATGTGTTTGGGAAAAGGTGTGTGTGAGAGGGGGGTTAATTGCCCTCAAATCACTTTCCACTGTTGAAAAGGACACTAGCCCTTTGAATTTCCAATCGAATGAGCCATTTTTCAAGTTTCTACGATAAAGATTTCAATAAAAACCTTATATGCCCCCAGGGCATAACTTACAACCCTTGCCCTGAAGACTGTGGGGGGAGTGTCCTGCTCAAAGGTACAATTTCCTGAGCTTTAAACTGCGTGGAACAAAAATGGATATGTTTGGGGAAATGGTGGGCATGGAAGGGGTGTTAGTTGCCTTCCAATCACTTTCGACTATTAAAAGGGCACTAGCCATTTCAATGTCCAATAGAACGAGCCCTTTTTGAAGTTTCTACGACGACGCGTTCTATAAAAACCTTATATGCCCCCAGGGTATAACTTACAACCCTTGCCCTGAGGGCTGTTGGGGAGTGTCCTCCTCGAAACCATAATTTCTATCTGGAAATCCACAACACTGAACAAAATGGCTATCTAAAAATTTTGATTGGATGTGTTTGGGGAAAAGTGGGCGAGAGAGGGGGGCTAGTTGCCCTCAATTACCTTTGACTATTAAAAAGGACACTAGACGTTCGAATTTCGAATCGATTGTGCCCTTTTTCTAGTTTCTATCACAAATATTTCAATAAAAATTATTACCCCTAGGGCATAACTTATAACCCTTGTCCTGAAGACTGTGGGGGGAGTGGCCTGCTCAAAGTTATAATTTCCTGATCTTTAAACTGCTTGAAACAACAGGGCTATCTAAAAATTCAGATTGGATGTGTTTGGGGAAATGGTGGGCGTGGAAGGGGTGTTAGTTGCCTTCCAATTACTTTTGACTATTAAAAAGGGCACTAGCCATTTCAATTTCCAATTGAATGAGCCCATTTGAAATCTCGACGACTGCGGTTTTAATAAAAGCTTCATATGCCCCCAGGGTATAACTTACATACCTTGCCTTGAGGGCTGTGAGGGGAAGGGTTGTAAGTTTTAATGGCCGAATTTCCACATCTGCTCACTGCTTTGAACAGAAGGCAGTCTCAAAATGTTTATTGGATGTGTTTGGGGAAAAGGTGGGCGTGAGAGGGGGGTTAGTTGCCCTCAAATCACTTTCGACTACTAAAAAGGGTACTAGCCCTTTGAATTTCAAATCAAATGAGCCCTTTTTCAAGTTTCTACGACAAAGATTTCAATGAAAACTTTATATGCCCCCAGGGCATAACTTACAACCCTTAACCCGAGGGTTGTGGGGGAGTGTCCTCCTCAAAAATATGTTTTCTATCTAAAAATCAACTACGCTGAACAAAATGGCTATCTCAACATTTTTATTGGATATATTTCGGGGAATGATGGGGGTGGGGGGGGGGGGCCTAGTTGCCCTCCAATCACTTTCGACTATTAGAAAGGGCACTAGCCCTTTGAATTTCCAATCAAATGAGCTTTTTATGAAGTTTCTACGACAACACCTTCTTTAAAAACCTTATTTACCCCCCAGGGCATAACTTAAAAACCCTTGCCCTGAGGGCTGTGGGGGAGTGTCCTCCTCAAAAACATATTTTCTATCTGGAAATCAACTACGCTGAACAAAATGGCTATCCCAAAATTTTGATTCGACGTGTTTGGTGAAATGATCTGCTTGGGGGGGCTAGGTGCCCTCCAATCGCTTTCGAATATTAAAAAGGGCACTAGCTCTTTGAATTTCCAATCGAATGAGCATTTTTTGAAGTTTCTACGACAACACCTTCTATAAAAACCTTATATGCCCCAAGGCATAACTTAAAACCCTTGCCTTGAGGGCTGTGGAGGAGTGTCCTTCTCAAAAACATGTTTCTTATCCTAAAATCAACTACACCGAACAAAATAGCTTTCTAAAATCTTTGATTGGATGTGTTTGGGGGACTGATGGGCGTGGGGGGGGGGGCTAATTGCCTTTCAATCTCTTTCGAGTATTAAAAATCGCGTTAGCCACTCAAATTTTCAATCAAATTAGTCCTTTTTAAAGTTTATAAGACGGAACCTTTGATACAAAGTGCTCGAGTATGGAGAGCCAAAAAAAAACACAAAAAAAACACATTGTGCCCACATCATTTACTTAGGCAGCGCTAGCGCGCTGCCTATGATACCACGAAAAATAGAACAAACAACACGTTGTGAGGGGTAGATATGTGCTGAATTTTGAAACCTTTAGTAGTTTTCATAATATTCTGCCAAGGTATTTAAAGGGTCTCTGACGCAGAACTATCCTACTGGGTATAGGAGCAAATACAAGTAATTAGTTTATTTTTTTTTACAACTAGCAAAATAACTATTGGGATTTCCAAGCTTTCTAAACAATTGGGTAGGTTTTTCCCGTGGAAAGATCAGTTTCAAAGCATCGTTATACAAAGGTTGAATTTTAATTATAAAGAATGGAGATTGAGAGAAGTTTCAGCTGCTCTAATTATTTGAGTCAACCCTGAAATTTGTTTTGAAAGATCAAGTTTTTCAAGTGAAAACAGAGAGTAATGTTTGAACTTGAACGAACATAAATTTTCTAACACAAAATCACTAATTCAAATATTAGCGATAAGTTGACATACTTTGCAAAGTGGATAGTATAAGAGGCAATACTGTTAGTGTACACTGAGTTGTTGACGTAATGTGCATCCTCATCTGGGGGCATGACACCGTTGATGACATACTGTCCAGAAGTTTCATTTAATTCAGATCTTGAAGCCCAAAATTCAGCCATTTCTCGAATAAATTGACATCCATTTGCCTGAAAAAAAAAAAAACATTAAAAGGAAGGCTTCAGTTGTAGTAAAGGAACCACTAACAAACCACAGATGAAATAAAAATATTATTGAAGGTGGAATTTTGGAGAGAAAAATAAAATAAAATCACAGATTGACTTTAACTATGGAGATTGCATAAGAAAATCTCATTAACATGAAAAAATCCCCCCAAATTAAGATAAATAATTTGTTTTACGGTTAATAATTTCTTAGACCACACCTTCTTCCCATTTACAATTAAAACGAAAATCTACTAATAACGGGTAAAATTTTTTAAGACAGTGACAAATTAAAAAAAACCTTTTAAACATAAACTTCACAGTGAAGTCCGGCTATTCCGACTTCACATCCTATTTTGAAGCATTCCTGAATCAGCTACAAATGACTATTTTCTTTCACTGGCCAGTTTTTTTTAATCGTGCTTTTTGACTTTTGGTTACAATGGGACGTGGTTCGTTTTTTTACTAGGTTGCAGCTTTTGGGAGAGATTGGTAGCCATGATTTGCTCAAAAATCTCCTAAACTTATTTGCAGGTAAAAGTAGTCGCAGTTACAAGCGGTTGCAGCTGGAGTCGCAAGTAGTCGTAGTCACAAGCAGTCGCAGTCGCAAGTGTCGTATTCTAAGTCATAAGTAGTCAAAGTTGCAAGTAGTAGTTGTCGCAAGTCATCTTAGTCGCAGTCGTAAAAAGTTACAGCAACAGTCGAAAGTAGTCGCAGTTGCATTCACAGTTGCAGTCCCAGGTAGTGGGAGTGAAAAAGATATTGCAGAAACGCCTTTTTGATAGCTTGGATGCAGAGAGTGTCTTTTGATTTAGCTTAATACACACCGCTCAACATTCCCCAAAATTTCACCTTAATACCTTTGATCTTTTCGGACACTCTAGGTGTCTAAAAAGTCTCCCTTTTCAAATGACAAATCCTGTACGGAAACAAAGAACAAACTGCATAATTTATGTTCCTTGCACCGGGGACTGTAAGGGACATAGCATCCCGGGAAGCATAATTGTTAGACCATTTGACTATTTTGAACAAACATGCCTATTTATAATCAAAATATTTATCAATTTTACGGGAAATCTATAAGAGCAAACGGGAGGGGGTTTGGCTGCCCTCTGATCACCGTTCAACATCCCCCTTAACATGCCTTATGAGTTTCATAGGCAGCGCAATTGCGCTGCCTTAGTAAAGATGTATTATTTATTTTTTGTTTTCCATACCTGAAAAAAATTCAAATGAAAAAAAATGAGCATTCTAAGTTTAATATACATATGCTGATATTTATTCCTTAAAATCTTAATGAATTTTCGATTTCTTAAAGTTGTAAAAGTGAAAAAATTTAAAAGAGTATTTTTCAGTAAAGTACAAATTATATTCTAGCTTTTAGAAAGCATAGGGTTTATAACCCTACACAGATTAATTTCTGCTTGTTTTGAGTATGACTTATTTTAATTTTTGTTTGTTTTGGGTTTCATTTATTTATTAATACTGATTTGTGGTAGTTGTATTCTTGGTAAACTATTTGATTCTATTTTTGTTCATTTTTGGTTTAATGGAGTTCTTTATCTTTTTTTGAAAAACTTATTTTGTAGAAAAAGTTTTTTTGATTAATTCAACTTAATAGCAATTCCGATGGCAGTGTAACATTACAACATTAAATTCCCCCGTGTTTTATGTTCCCTCCCAGATTTTGACAAGAACTGCATCTTCAAATTCAAGACGATACAACACAAGAATGACGTCATATATGGCCGGCTTTGTCCCTGGCGAAAGAATCAGATGAAAAATGTAAATCTCCGCGAATCAATCTCCCGAACAAAAAGATCTTGCTTAGAATTTCATTTTTTCCAAAATCTATGCAAACACTCCATATACCATCATCATATATTTGTGCTCTACAGAAATTATCTGGTTAGCATAGCTGGTAATTTTTGGATAACCTCAAAAACACCAAGGGCGAAAAGCATTGCATCGCCTTTAAAGCCACATTGCTCAAAGAGGATTAGATATGACAAATTCAGTATATCTTGCCGGCGATTCATTCGATAGAACTAGTCTTTGTCATTTTCTTTTGTCTTCTAAGCGAGATATATTATAAACCTTAATCTGGTGACCAGTCATCCAGAGAGATAAATTGCAGAGGTCCATTTTTAACTCCTTTAAATTCAACCAGTTAATGTGTTAAAAACTGAATGTCAGAACTATTGGCATGTTTGCTATTACAGGCACCTTGCATCTCGTTTGAAAAAGTAGAAAAAAACTTTAAAGCTAAAGAAAGTTCCTGAAGCAAAATCCGAGAATTCAAACGATAACTTTTGCTTATGGGAAAAGGATTTTACGCTGTCATTTTACAGTGAAAGAAACATTAAGATGCCTAGGTCAGATTTAACGGACTAAAGAAGATAAACCGGAAAAATGAAAACTTTTGGCAATTCAGCAGGCGCCAAGCAAAACAAAGAACGTAACTATTATACGAAAATATTTAAAATAAGCGAGAATGCTTTGTAAGAGAACAAAGAGCGAAGCTCAGAATTGAATGGCAGGACTGCCACTCTCTGTGGTTGTTTCCAGAATTCTAAAATTTTAATCCTTGCGCAGAATTGTCAGCCTCGTACCATTGTGGATTGCAATGGCTTGTTGCTGCTGGTGGTGGCAGAAACAAAATGCTGTGTGAAGCGTATTTAAATGAGTGATGAAGCTTCCGAGCCGATTCACAGGAAAAATGCACCGTTTTTTTTCTGGTAGGCCTTCTCCTTGGCGAACTTTTATATCGTGTAGCTAATTTGTAAATGAAAAAAAAGTAAGTATAATCTTACTGAAACGTTGAAATTATACATTTCATCTCCTGTAAGCCAAGCCCTATCGCCTGAGGCAGCAAAATACTGTCTGGCAGCAAAGGCAATATCGCCGGTCACGTGAATTTGATTTTCTCGTGTCTCTGGACAACAGTCAGGAGTAACTTCTGTCCCTGTATAAGCCGATTCCCATGAAAACCTGAAAAAAATTGAATACTTGAGTGCATACAAGGAAATTTGCCCGATGCATAACTATATAGGCTTTAGCATAAACTTTTTGTTCCGAATAGAAATTGCTTGAACGTCATATGAAAATTCATCTACTTGGGTATAAGCCGATACTGCAGATGGTTAGCCTTTGCACGTATTAAACAAATACAAAAAATAGCTATTGTAAACACGATAAACAGTAGGATTATAATGGAAGAATTTCAAAAGCATAACATGAATGTAATTCCCCCCCCCCTCTGTTTGAATCTACTGAAGACTTTATAGCATAGTTTGCTCTTTACTAATGCCGAAATTTACTAGAAACATATGTA
The DNA here is from genome assembly GCF_049724085.1 of Artemia sp. Qi Xiang Cuo. NCBI lineage: Eukaryota > Metazoa > Arthropoda > Branchiopoda > Anostraca > Artemiidae > Artemia > Artemia sp. Qi Xiang Cuo. Next base: position 41,092,892 of record NC_142811.1, on the reverse strand, counting down.
TCAATTTTATATATCGTTATATTATACATTTATCAAATTTTCGCTTTCACATTCATCCTGAACTCAATTCAGAGCATAAAATTACAAAGTCAATAATACTGGTGGAATTTGATACTAATCCAAAAACAATGCAAAAATCATCCGTAAATAGGATTTATTTCTTCTTCCATGTCATTTTTATACATTTCAAGGGCACCGGCAGAAAGTTTTCCAGGGGCAGCCAAAGACCAGAATAGCAGTGGAGGTTGGGGGACAAAGAATATATTTTAGGATATTGTTTTTAAGATTCAGTTCATTTTTAAGAACTTTTAGGAAAAATTCACAAATAAAAAGAGCAAATAAATTTGCATGCAAAATGAAACAAGAAATAAATTTTAGACGACGAGGATTCCTCGCAGAGGGTTCAATAATAATAATAATAATAATTTATTTATAACCCACTTTTATGCAGAACAAGCGGAGTAAAGTACAATAAAAAGGGGAAACAAAAATTAAATACACAGAAACAAAGACGACTTAAACTTTAATCACTGACAAAAACACATGGATAATATTATGCTTTGTGACTAGGCACCCAAAGTCAAGTCTTGGTAAACTAGTACTAAATAATTAAATGATTGAATAATTGCGGTAGGACCATAGGTCTCAATAAAGCGCGTATTACGATGTAAATTAGGGCGGTACGGTAAAAATTTGCTATATCTAAAATAAGCGATACGGAACGCTTATGCGCAAATCATTCTTAGTCAATAACGAATACATTTCACTTAAAAACAAGACAGAATGGTCATAATATGTGGAATGCATTTTAGCTAAAGCTTGGCGTGAATATTTTCCACGGTTAGGTACAATTTTCGCATATCTGATCTTCAACCTTTTTTTTAACATCTCTCAGAACTTGAAGTCGCAAAAAAGTGAGTGTAGAACAAATAATAATTCCTAACCACTGTAAACTCGTAACATTGCGAATTACTAAGGATCCACAGGACAAATTGTGAGCTGATGATTTGGGATTAAAAACTAAATATTCGCATTTATCAACATTCAAAAACAGACCGACATCCCAAAAACTCTTAAAAATATGTTGCACCGATAATGCCAAAATAGACTTGGTTCGGATTAAAACTAGCAGGTCCTCCGCATACGCAATATAAGACACATCAGATAAATTATAAACATACGAATGCTTGATTCCTTGTAAAACACTTTGAATGCAAGCATTAAATAGATAAGGTGATAGCACCCCACCCTTTCGTACTCCAGATTGAGCTGGTATATTACCGCAGTACCCTCTACCAGATTTTAAACGAAGAAACGAATTACTATACCAAAATTTTAGTAAATGTATGACAGAAAGGTTCATTCCTAACTCTGACAAGGAGTGCCACTTTGGTGCATGGCAAATACTATCGAAAGTTTTAGACAAATCCAAAGCGCAAATATGTAATTCACAACCTTTAGACTGGGCATTATAAAGAATAGAAACTATAGTCTTATGCGCATGTTGACACCCAATACGAGGCTGAAACCCAAATTGGTTTGAGTCTTTCGCAGTTCGTTCAATAATATACGTAAGCAGAACACATTCAAAAACCTTACTAATATTGCAAGCAACAGCGATGGGCCTATATGAACTGCAATCAAAAGGGTCTCTTCCGCGTTTAAAAATCGAAGTTACCGTTCCGCAAAGGAAGGAATCAGGCACCGTTGACAAACATAAACAGAACTGAAAAAGTAACTGGAGCCGAGCGACTAGTGCAGGACAATCACAATGTAAATGGTGAGCGCTAATCCCATTAAGATCACTGGATTTAGACTTAAATTTAAGCATACAATTAACAATACTTTTAGTTGATACAGGAATAACATGAAGTTGCAAAACTTTAAGTGGCGAAAATTTAGAAACTAAGCATTGAAAATGACAATCAACACTATACTCAATCTTACAAAAAACATTTTTATAATGCCCAAGCCAAGATGAATCTGGGATAACATCACTGGTCCCTAATGAATCAAATAAAGACTTGCACTTTTAGGGAACTCAGCACCATTATATCGAACCAAACGAAGATACCGTTTAAACTCCGCTTTTGTCTTACTTTTTATATCAAACACTTGGCCTCGCAAGGGCCACCCACACGCAATCCAGATGTGAAGCCAGAGTTTAGAACGATTTTTGATGGCTTTAAGACCCGGGTCTTCTTTCCAAATTGGGCTGACTTTTGAGTTTAACCCGGACAAGGGGGACAGCCAGATTCTCAGCTTGTTTCATGCACTTAACTACGTGAAGGTAATAAACATTCAGTTGCGCTCTGGCTTGTGGCGAAAAAACACTCGTGCACAGTAGATTAAAAGGAATCTTGACGCAGGACAACAGAGCTGTTAGGGTAGAAATATATAAAGGCCAATTGGCTTTGCTCCACTTTTTATTTTCATACACTATTTTTTATTAGCAGCACAAGGATAATTAGATGGATCAGTGGTTGATGTCACAGTAAGGGAAAGGGGAAGGTGGTCAAAATCACCTTCGTCTTCGTCAACATTAACGAAAGAACAGGGAACATCGGCAGAGCAGATACAATGATCAATATTGGTCACAGTGCCACTATTATGAATATAACTGTAATTTAGAGCTTTGGGTACTATGAGGTAACCAATAGGCAACGACTATAAAACTAAGTTGGTACCAGTAGAGGAGCTATGAACATCACAATTGAAGTCACCTATCATTAGCCAACGATACCCATGCTTTTCGATATTGCATAACATAGTTTTCAGGGATGAGCAGGCATTAGACAACTTAGTATGAGAAGCTAGACGTTTCTGATCGTAGGGAAGATATACATTTATAAATACAAAGCGACCAAGTCATATTGCCATAATATTATCAGAGGAATGAAATAAGATAGGTGAAAAAGGAGTAGCTAATGGTTTGATAAGGCATGCAAGGCCCCCAGAAGGTCGGCCTTTTGTTTTTCGGGCATTGGTGATAAAGACAGTATGGTGGCCACTTCTTTGTAGAGAGTTAACAGAGATGACAGGAAGTAAATGTTCTTGCAAGAATAAAATGTCAAAATATTCATTTTTTGATTTAATGAGCCATCTTTATCTTTTCTGTCATTGATGTTAAAAGAGCAGATTGAGACGGACAATTCGACAAAGTCATTTCCGAATTACACCAAATTACATACCCAACATTAAATACCCAAATAATCACCCAAATTTACAGAAAGATTTATTGGTTTAAGTAATTTAATTATTACTTTTTTGATTTTTATATACTTTTACTTTAATTGACATACTTTTTTTTATTGTCTTTAGAAAAATGGTTGTAAGCTTCATTAAATAAAAAAAAAAGTTTTTTCGATTGAAAGTAAGGAACAACATTAGAACTTAAAATAAACAGAAATTATTACGTATATGAGGGGGGTTGCTCCCTCCCCAATACCTCGCTCTTCAGGCTATAGTTTTTCGGCACTTTAAAAAAAGATACTTATTGTGCTAATTAAACGACCCTTGTGTTTCAGGAGTGTTTTTTAAAGAATTGACAAAAAACTTAAATTTTAGCGTAAAGAACGAAGGGTTGAGGAGGGGACAACCAACCTCATATACGTAATAATTTCGGTTCGTTTTATTTTTTAATGTTGGTCCTTACTTTCAGTTGAAAAAACTTGTTTTTTTATTTAATTTCTGATCGTTTTTTTTAATAACGCCAGGATACCTGGCTCCACCACCACAAAAAAATCCTCCTCCGCACAGAAATATCCACTAGGTAATTCAATGCTGGTTAAAATTTACCCCGCAAAATTACCCTTGTCCGGTTATTGTCCAAGAAAAAGTAAGACACATAAAGAAATTTCGTATAGGAATTCTGAGAAATTTATCAAGTGTAAAATTTTCCCTGAAAAGTTCACCCCCTGGAAACTTCCCTTTCCATGGGATATTCTCTCCGTGCAAAATTTTCCCAGCAAGAAATTCGTCCTCCCCTCCCCAACCGAAAAATGTATGCATATTCCCATTAACAAATAAAACAATGGGCAAATTTTATAAGATAAAAATATTTCCCCAGGGGTTGTATGGTCTTATTTTATCTCCAGGAACATAGTTATTGGATAATTAACCTATGTAGAAAACAACAACTACCTCAAAATTTTGGTGGTACTATTTTGGGAAAAAGGTGGAGTGGGAGGGGTCCTAGTTACCCTCCAATTATTTTGGTCACTTAAAAAGGGCACTAGAACCTTTCATTTCCAATAGAATGAACACTCTCTCAACGGTCTAGGCCCACTGGATCGATGCAATCACCCCTGGGAAAAAAACAACAACAAAAAAACAAATAAACACGTATCCATGATCTTTCTTCTGGCAAAAATTACAAAATTCCACATTTTTGTAAAAAGGAGCTTGAAACCTCTACAGTAGGGTTCTCTGATACGCTGAACCTAATAGTGTAATTTTCATTAAATTATATGGCTTCTAGGGAGTCTTTCTCCCATTTTTAGAAGAAAATCAGACGAATTTTCTCAGGCTCGTAACTTTTGATGGGTAAAACTAAACTTAATGAAGCTTATGTATTTGGAATCAGCATAATAAGCCAATTCTTTTGATATACCAATTGGTGTTTTGGCTGCTATTGAGCCGGGTCACTCCGTACTTACAGTTCATTACCACGAACTGTTTGATTACCCATCAAAATCCAAACAGAGATCATTGAAATATTGATGGTTTTTTCTGCGTTACCAAAAGTGATGCATTCATAAATCATAATAGTTTCATGAGATGTAATTAAATAAATGGAAAAGGGTTTTCAACTAAAGTAAGGAGCAAGTTTAAAACTTAAAACAAATATGAATTACTCTGTATACAAAGGGGATTGCCCCTTCTCAACGCCTTGCTCATTAAACAAAAGTATTTTTAGTGCTTTGGGAAATCTTATCTTTCCAATTGCAAATTTTCTGACAAAATTTGGAAAAAAGCCAAACTTCACAGTAAAGAGTAAGGAGCTAAGGGGGAGACAGCCCTCTTTATATAAAGAACTAACTGTTCAAATAAGTTTCAAATCTGTTCCTAGCTTTAAATTGAAAAGTTCTTTTTTTATTTAATTTCTGATTGTTTTCAAATCATTCCCAAGCCTAACCAAGATAAAATTTAAGGTACCTGTCCCTTCAATCCCTGGTTAATTGCTTTTAAAATGTGTAAATCACTAATTGAACGTGCATTAGTACCGTCGTACGTTTAAAATTTCAATTTTAATTTGGATAAAATTTGAATATACTTAAAAAATGGGCGATGAATAGTAATTTTGGTAAAAAGTCCTTGTTAATATTACTATAAAAGAATTTTGGTTGGATAAAAGAGTATTATTGTTTGTATGGATAGAAATTCTGTGAGACTTTTGATCTTCTACATAACTGAAGCCATCACAACCTCTGCAATAGGGTTTTCTTATCGATAAATACATTACATACATTTGTTTAAATACATTGAAATCCTTTATATAAACAGGAAAAGAAAATAACACCATTTAAAATTGCTTGTTCCTTGCAGTATTTGCCACCCCAAAGGAAATTCCTGGCGGGGCTGATGATGACCTGCCTTGCCTTTTCCACCTCTGTGCCACCCCAAAGAAATCGGAATCTAACAGTTTAGCTGTATAGAGAAACAATTTAAATTCAACATTTTACTATCCAAAAGTGCCATATAGCACTAAAAACGGCACTTTTGGTATCACTCCTCAAATGGAAGTTTGGAAGCGGCACCAATGCAGTATTTATGGTCCAAAGCCCTCAACTGGAGGTTTATAAGAACCCCTCACATATAATCCCCCTCCAGACCCTCTTTGTAAGTTTCATAAATCGGCCACTCATCTTGAAAGTAAGAGATTAATGCGAAAACAAATTAACTAAAGCTATAACTTTTCTACTAAAAATCTACCAAAAATTTAAGCTTGAATGGTCAACAGTTTTGAATTGAACCTTCAAACTTCACTCTGCGATGAAGCCTGTGGGCTAGTTCTAACGGTGGTAATTGAGGAGAAGAGACGTCCCTTTCCCCTTAGTTTTTTGCTCCTGCCTAGGTTTTGAAAAACACCTTTTTTGGTCATTTCGTTGGAAAAGGCACTTTTTGCATTTAAGAAAAATGGGAGAAACAACTGAAATCGTATTTTGTGGGAATGTACTATCAAGTCAAATTTATAAAAAGCGAATTGTTATGAATACAAGCTTTTAAACAAGCTTATATTAGCTTATAGTAAATGAGCTTATAAATATAAGCTTTTAAATGAGCTTATAAATATCAGCTTTTAAATGAGCTTATATTAATTTTTTTAGTATAATTGAGCCCTTAAACAGGTCTTTTTTGTTACAGTAGCCTTATATTTTCTGCTTTATAATAGGTGATTTATAGAGCCCTTTCTTCATTATGGCTTTTTCAGGTGAAGTCGGCCGAGTAAAAATAGCTTTTTGCTCATCGAAAAACCAACGTTCCTGAAAAACATGTATTGTTTTGGGAAGTATAGATAATGAAGTTTATGTTATAGACTGAAAGTTTTTCGTCGCTGTCAAGGTTGTTTGCAGTATTTTCTAGAGGTGTATTATCTCCCCTAGATCGGTGACAATTAGAAATTATATTAAAAGTAAGTTTTCAACTGAAACTAAGGAGTGACATTAAAACTTGAAACGAAGGTACATTATTCCGTATAAAACTAAAATGATGTTTCTTCTACATTAAATTGTTTCTACATTAAATTTTAATCAAAAACAAACTAAGATTAGTTTAAAAAACAAAGTTTTTTCGAGGGAAGTAAACAGCGAAGTTGATACTTAAAATGGACAAAAATCATTAATTCACAGCTTATCTAATATATATCCATAAAACTAGTACAAATATACCAACTAATTATGTTTTCCTATGCTTTTAGGATTATAAAAAACTAGAGCTTTACTGAAAATACAAAATAACATAGTAATAAATCAATCCAATATTTCTGTATGCTGCTCAATTATTTTGCGGTTATTCAAAAAACATTTAATTTTATGCTTATGTTTTTAAGACAATTGTAGTTGTATACTGAAAGTTACTGATGTCACAACTGGTGTAAGACTGGTGTATGAAAAGCTTTATAGATTAGTTTATTGTCGTCTGACTAAATACTCAATTTTGACTTCCAAACCAATATTCCTGTTTTTTATGCTTAACTTTTGTGTTTTCAGTAAAGCACTAGTTTTCTATAATCCTAAAACCATAGGGTAAAATAATTAGTTGGTTTATTTGTACTAGTATAATTGATATATATTATACAAGCTGTGAAGTAAAAATTTTTGTCCGTTTTAAGTGTCAACTTTGCTCTTTACTTCCCTCGGAAAAAAACTTTATTGTTTTAAATTAATAGATTGAAGGGATAAACAAACACTGTTTCCTAGTTTGCCTTTGATGTTTAGGTCAAAGAATAGTTGCTAAACACCAAACGTAATTGGAAGCCTTTTATGGCTTAGCCATGACGTCAGATGTTTTTCATTTGAGATTTTATTGCTTGGGAAAGTTAAATTTGGTACTTAATGTGTAGGGGGCTATATAAGTAACGTATTAAGCTTTGGTCAAAATCGGAAGACGTAATTTATTCACGGTTTGAAGAAAAACGTTCAGGATATGTGTATATCTTCTTTACAAAGCTGTTCAAATGGTACAACAGAATTCCGACTTTTTTTTGCAATCATTTGGAAATTGTTAAATCGGCAAATTATGGGATACCTTTATCAATAAATAATGCAAACATTGTACGAGGTATTAAGCCCTTACGCATATTTTCTTAGGTATTTTAAATGAAGTTTTCTTCTATGGCTTTGAATTTTTGTTGATAGATACCCAAAATTATTTCTTCTCTTGTAGGAAATTGTATATGATAAGCAGTAGCATAACCAAGAATCCTAAGTAAATGATAGCACAGTAGATTTACTTCCTGGGTTCCATAATAAAAGGGCTATCAATCACATTTGTGAATTATAAAAAAAAAAGATGAAACCTTAGGCTATACGAAAAGTACAGCTATAAAAGTCCTCATCACACTGTCGGAAGAGGCAGTAAAAGCAGGGCTACAAAATGTCTGGCAAACAGCAAAGTTTACAGTCATTGATACAATAAATTCAACCGGAAATTCACCAAATATCACCATCTTTGACCACTCTGTAGAAGTTGGAACATATCGGGATTATAGCAGCAGCTGCATCATATCATGGTTGGAGTAGTATCTGAAACCTAGTAAAGAGTGAACTTCGGCCGATAGTGACGCAAAAAAAAAACATATTTCAATGAAATTGTCCACTAGGGAAAACGCCCCAATCGACAATGATTCAAACATGACCACTTTTCATTGCGATTCAGCTGCACAGCCCCTTGAAATTACGAGAAAAATTTACAAGGAGTCATAGTCAACCCACTAGCGCCGACTTAGTAAACAGCCAAGTGGAACGGTTGTCGTCTAAACTTGTGCGGGAGCTCTTTTGACACGAAATTTAAAGTTGTAGTGTCCTTTTCAAAGGGGTTGAAAGTGATTGGAGGGCCGTCAGCATTCTCTTGTGCCTGTTCTACCCTCAAAACCACTACTACTACTACTACTAACAATTCACCGCAGCACCAAGCCACCTGAGGCCAACACAACTAAGCACGTTCCTTCTCTATCCCAATCTTATCAAAGACTCCCTCTTTAATGCTCCTAGGAAATGCGCAGTTCCTTTAAGTCTTTCTTTATGACATCCTCCCACCCCAGACGAGAACGACCTGCATTCCGTTTAGCCCTAGATGGTTGGTCGAAAAGGACAATCTTCGGCAATCTGTCATTCTTTATCCGCAGAACGTGCCCTAGCCCTCTTAAACTTTCTTTCATTATATCCCAAAAAAGCGGGATTAAACCAAACTTTTCGTACGGCCTACTGTTTGATATACGGTCAGTCAGCCGGGTACCCAGAACAATCCGTAGGCAATTTTTCTGGAAAACATTTACCGAATCATTATCCGCTTTTCGGAGCGCCCATATCACTGTAGCTTCCAATATTATAATCTTGGTTTGCAGAATTTGTTTCCTATTATTCCAAACTTTCTTTAACTGTGAAATAACAGCCTGAGCCTTGGCTATTCTACTTTAACATCTTCACTGCTCCCACCGTCTTTACTAATAATACTACCAAGGCAAGTGAAGCTGCCCTCCTGATTAATATTTTTATTAATTACTCAACGTCACATTTTCATCTTCACTTATTCCTACCCTCAGTGATTTAGCCTTCTTAACACAATTTTTCAAACCTATTCTTGCACCCTGTAAACGCAAAACCTCTAAATGTTCATTCCTTTTGCTCAAACTTTCATCTAGGATGCATAAATCATCAGCGTAATCTAAGTCCAGGAGAGTTTTTCCTCCCCATTTGATTCCGTGATCTCCCGTTGCCTTTCTGTGCTAGTTAAGTCCATCAAAATGATCCATATAAAATGGGATAGAACAAAACCCTGCTCAACTCCTGATTTAATACGAAACCAGCTGCTAACCTTTTTTCCTACCTAAACTGCAGCAGTGTTATGGTCGCACATAACACTAATCAAAACCCTTCATTTTGCCCTCAAAACCCCCCTATACCCCTCCCCTGGCACCAGATAAAATACACATTGCTATTTTTTTTCAAAATATTCAGAAAAATCAATAAAAACGCCTCCGGAAATGATGAGAATCATGCAGACCCAGAGGAAAGGGCCGAAATTATGCAAATGAAATTATGTAAATTGCTCATTATTTAGATATAGATTTTATAGTGGGACAAACATAGGCATGTTTGATCTTGGCTGTCCAATTTGTTAGTAAATTAAAGGCATAGTTCCCCAGGCTAAAAGAATCAGACATTTCTATTGCGAGGGGGGTAGTAGTAGGTCTCAAAAACGAGCCAACAAACTTTTGGTCTCTGATCAGTTTGAATTTAACAGATGTAACTCCTAGGACCATGTAAACAGAATGTTGGTTCGCCCAGAAAAGGGCCACAAAAGGCTATTTTTTCTAATTCTTCAATTACTTTAAATTTAAGGCCATAGAAAATTTCAATTCTGGAATTAATTCTAGCTGTTTCTGCATCGGCATGCAAATCCTTCAATTTTGGTAGGACATGGGTTTCATACCTACAGTGGGCAAGTTTTCCATTTTTTTTCTTACTCGGCTCAATAGTAACCGAAACTCTAAAACGGAATTTTAATATCAATAGACACATCAAAAGAATCAGCTTTTATGCCGATTCAAAATATATAAAATTCATTAGGTTTTATTTTACCTATTAAAAGTTTTACGAGAAAATTTACCTGATTTTTGAAACCCCTAAACGTCAAGAAATCTTAATCACACCATCAGATTCAGCGTACCTGAGAACCCTATTGTATAAGTTTCAAGCTCCTATATACAAAAATGTGGAACTTGTTTTTGCCAGAAGACAGATCACGGATGCGTGTTTATTTCTCTTTTTTTCTAGGGGTGATTATATTGAAATAATGGTCCTAGAAGATCGGAGGAGGGCGCATTCGAACGAAAATTAAAACTTCTAGCGCCCTTTTTATGTGACAAAAAAGACTAGACAGCCACTTGGCCCCCTCCCATGCCCATTTTCCCCCAAGGTTATCTGATCAAAATTTCGAGATAGCCCTTTTTTCAGTATAGTTTAAATATCAAATAAATATGTCTTTAGGGGTAAAATGACTCCCCACAGTCGGTGGCGAGAGGCCTGTAAGCTATGAAAATTGCCCATTGTTTACGTATAGTATTTGTTATTGGGAAGTATACAGACATTTTTCGGGAGGGGGGGGATTTTGTGCATGGTATATATTTCTATTGGGGCAATCTTCCTTGGGGAGGAAATTTCCGGGGGGGGGGGGCTTTGAATTTTTCAGCGAAAATTTTACACTGGGGGGATTTGACAGAAATCCGGTGCGAAAATTTTTTAATTGTCTTACATTCACTTTGCCAACTCAATTTTGCATTTGGAGATGTTCCGGAGGAAATATCCAGGGCCTATTGTCCATGACTTTTGATTTCTGGAAAAAATTTCTACGGAAGGGGGCATTTCCGGAGTGATCGAGAAATTAATTAGAGATTAGATTAAATTCTTTTTCAAATAAAAGTATGCTAAATATAATTTTTCAGGCTGAATCGTCCGCAAGAAGTTCTACGGGGAGGGGGATTTTCAGCGAGGATGGAACTGTCTGGAGGGAAGTTGACGGGGGGGGGGATTTTAAGTTGGATACAATTTTCACGGAGAATTTTCCTGTGAGGGAGGTGCGGGGTTATATTTCATGGAGGGTGATCCAGATTTACCTGCATTATTTGAAAACGAACGAAATAAATAAATAAAACAAGCGTTTTTAACAGAAAGTAAGGAGCAACGTTAAAACCCAAAAAGAACCTAAATTATTCCGTATATTAAGGGTTGCCCCCTCCTCAATACCGTGCTCTTTACGCTAAAGTCTGACTGTTTGTCCCGATTTTTAAGTTTGGCTATTGAAACACAGGGGCCGTTTAATTAGAATAGGAAGCTTTTTAAAAGTGCTAACAGCTTTAGCGTAAAGAACAAGGTACTGAGGAGGGGCAACCCTTCATATACGGGATATATTCTGTTTGTTTTGAGTTTTAATGTTGCTCCTTACTTTCAGTAGAAAAAAACTTGTTTTTTTTAAATATTCACGAAACAAAAAAAGAACATATTTAAATGAAAAATTGAACAATAAAGAACCAAAATTAAAAGTTGCGTTAGAACTTACAACTAGCTAAAATTACCCTGAACAGGAAGGGGGATGATACCCCTTTCGCCCCAACCCCCACACATGCAATGTTCAATCGGGCTCTTGCATTTTACTGAAAACTCACCAGAGTACAACAGGTTCACAATGGTATCTACACATTTTTTTTTATCTTCGAAGGTCAAACTTCTCAATAAAATTATCAAGAATGTCTTATTTTCAGTGAACCACCAAAAGGGTATGAAAATCATTTGATAGGTCCAAAGCCACAGGCTGCAGCCCCTTTCTATCTTAGTGTAATTGTTGTCCTTTACCGAAAGTGGCCCGTTAAGTACATTTGAAAGTTTTTATGCTGCCTTCTCTTGTTGCAAAGATAAATCTCATTGTTAAAATCTCTGTGTGTAAACGATAATTACAAACCTCATTTCTATACCAACATGAATAGAACATAAATAGCTTCTGAATAATTCGAGGTGTAAACGAAGCAGTCATAATAAGGGTGGCTCCAACCCTGACTAGGAAATATTGTCCTCAAGAGGATAAGGAAAAAAACAGACGCAACATATTAAACTGCCATGGGATGACAAAAAAGGAACAACGCTCTTATGGGATTAGATCGGCAAAGTCAAAGTATAAGGAGTGTAGTATAAACGTTATCTACAATTTCTCACCTTGAGCCTTTGTGACCATTTTCAAGTGCTCTATCCCTAGTTGGTTCTATTGTAGCTTGCCTGTAAAGAAGTAGATCTTTTGCAATGTCTTGCCACATGAGTAGCACAGGAGGAAACATCCAAGTTTCGGTGTCCCAAAATGAATGACCTAAAAAATAGCATAGCTGTACAAGTAACGTACATAGGAGTTAATTTGGGGAGTGAAGCCATAAACACAGACAACAGTTAGGTACATAAGACATAAGGAAAAAACAAGATAATTCGTTAGAGCCTTTAACCTTCAGTAGAGGGGTGAAAAAAAAATGAATAGCCCCTATACAAGTACCAAGATTGCATAGTCAATTATATTCTCTTAGCTAAAGTTCTAAACTTTCTAATAATTATGCCTTCATTAAGGAAGTTACTTAAAATCAGTAGTATACAGGTGAGAAGACGGCGGGAACTCGCTATCTAATTTTGGGATTCCTTGTGCTAGTATACGGACCAAAAAGTAACGCATAGCCACAGCACGTATTGGTCTTGGGGTTAGACCCCACAACAATTAAGGAAAAGTACTCTATAAACACGTACTATTTGAATATATCATCTTGCCCAAGACCTTACCTAACCTAACATGTGACATTTTCCAAAATTGAGGCATTCTGCTCCCTGAGACCCATTTACGATGAGACTTTAATGATACGTATATTTAGCTAGCGTTAATTTGAGCCAATCAGAATTTTCCATAGAATTTTTCAACCAATCAGCAATTTTAAATATACACTTTAATTTTCGGTAAGAAAACGACTCTAGTTGAATAAAAAATCGAATCAATTAGATGTCAAATCAACTTTGTCAGCTACACCCTTGAAAAATATGGCTTAAAAAATCATTTTTTCACTGGTTTTTAGAAATCTATAGTCGTTTTTTCTATATTGTTATTTCATTTTAATTGTAAATTAACAGGGAGTGTAGTCTAAGAAATTATTAACCCTAGCTGATTAAAAAAATAAAACTGAACTAATTACCTTTTCAATTGAGTTTGTCAGCTACAACCTTGAAAAACAGCATTATTGAAAAAGAAGAAAAAAAAAATCAAATACAAAGATTTACCTTGATAGTCAGCGAACAGTGCACCATTGGCAAGACCACCAGGACTAAGGCCCCAGAATCTATCACTTCTTTCAGTCTCAGTTCGGGAAGGAAGTGAACTTAAAATGTAATACTGGGCACCTATTACAGCTTTTGCCTTAAAAAAAAGTATTAATTTACTTCAAAACAGGTACTAAGTGAATTTGCTGCACTTTCATATTATGCCATTATCAAAATTGCAATTTTGTTCTAGAATACCATATTGGCGCAGGGGTTTGAGAAGATACTGACGATGTAATGAGTCTAAAGCCTTTTTACTTAAATCCGTGACGACTTTGTAGAGTTCGTTGCACTATTTTAGCTCTCCTCTGGGAGCAATTACAAGGCAAATATCTCCTGTGAAAGCCCCAGAGGCATGTTTATTGGACCTTTCGACTATCCTGAAAAACAATGAAAGCACTAGCTAAAATTGAGAAAAAGTTGCTGGATTTATTTTGATAATTTGCTAAAAAAAATTATCTCATATTAATTCAATACAAAAAATTCCTCTTTTTACAATAGCTTTGTTATTATTACAAGTACAAATCAAAATATTAATAAAATAAAAACACTTTATTTTTGAGTTATTTTACATCATTTAATTTTTAAAATTAACATGCTTTAAGTTACCAGTGCCGAACTGTGGTGACTCTTAACCTCTAACTTCCAAGACCCATTTATAATTTGTAATTTTCGTGTTGTAAAGAATTGACAAAGACAGAGAAAAAAAAAATGTTCAAGTTTATTTGACAAGTTTGAAAATTAAAATTTTAATATCCTCCATTGTCATTTTTGGGCCTTGTTATGTTAATCCTTACTAGTGGAAAGAATTGTATCCTCAGCTATTCCATTGTTTCTCCAGAAAGCCTACATATTCATCAAGTTAATTTCCTTTCAAAGTTCTGAGCAGCAATTCCAAGTTACATAAAAAGACCCAAGGACATAAAAACAAACACGCTCACCTTTCATGGGAGGGGGAACGACATGAGAAGTGATTGAATTCAGCGTAAAGAAAATTTTTATCAACATGAAAAAAGAAGTGATAACTGATATAAAGAAAATTCTTTACTTCAGGCTCCCCGAAGTAAGTATTCTGCAATGCATTCCTTTCTATTTAAAAAAATAAAGACGAAAACAAGATAATTACCATTTTTTAAGGCTAGGAATTTTGAAAATTAAAAGTGGCTTTTGCAAGAGTTTTGAATTATAGTTCTAAACGAACCGCACCGATATCCTAGAAGAGTAAGTTCGTATTAATCCAAGTTTCGTCTTACCAAAGAAAGAAGGGAGTCTATGCGCATTCAAGGTTAAACTGAACTTAAAAGTCAAATATTTCTTATCAAAACGACAAATACAGGTTAAATAAAACCTTCAGAATAATTCCCGAAGCAACTAATCATGAAACAGTGCGCTTTTTGTAAGGTTTGAGCCCATGCTCACCTCAAATACATTATTCAGAATAATATCTATTGCTTCCCCCAGTTTACATGTGTATGGATATGATCGATAAAGGTATTTTATCATGGCTTTTGAGTACTTCAGTGTTTAAGTGTCTCTATATATTTCTTTTGGCCAGTTTTTGAGCAGATTTTGTTTTTACTTTCTTTTTCTTACCAACAAAATTATCATAAGTAAAATAAAAGGCAAAAAACTATAATTTTACGACCAAAACTGACTTTTTGATATGTATTTAAAAAAGTTAGTTTTTATAACTAAAGGTTCATTTTTAATTTTAATGTTTATTATTAACTTTATTCTTGCATCTACAAAGGGCTGAAAAGCATATAGAAAAAAAGATACAACTTTTTTCTATTAGAGTTAATTTTTTTTTACTTTTGTGTGAAAAACTTTTAGTTGAGAGACGAATAAAAATCTTGATTTGATAAGAATGGTGACAGAATTTTTGTTTCTTCTATCGTCTATACCAAGTTTGGGTTCCAATTGAATTGAAGTTATCAAGTATTTTGCAGTAGGTTGCATCAAGACATGGCTAATTGTAGACAGAGAAAAGCCAAGATAGATAGTCCAAGTAATTGAGAGGCAAATCTTTGAATGGCTGGGACAGGGGTAAATGGCGGGAGTATGCATGACTCTCTTATTGGACACATATTTGTTTGTTAGTTTTTGAAAAGGCATGCCTGCCTTGAGTCTCGGGCGTGTTGACCAAGAATTGAAAATTGACATAAGACCGTTAGATTGCCTGCAATGAGAGGCAAACAAGGCACGCCCGCCTATGGTCTTAAGAAGGTTGACCAAGAATATAGAATTGACATAGGGCCATTAATTTGCCTGAAATAACAGTCAAACAATCGTTTAAAGCCATCTTTATCTTTCAAATAGTACCTATTCGTAGCCTAAGCTCAGCCCCACATTCTGAGAAAATTTCGATTTTTAACATATTTTTCAAATTTATGGGTCACTTGCCCGAGACTCTGGGCGGGTGGACGCCCCAAAATATTATCCCAAATTCCTATCTCAATTTAGCACTTGTTCACTTCTGGAAGTCCTTCTTCCCCATAGATTATGAATCTTTGGAAAGCACCTCTTTCCCGCTGAAAATTAAACGAATTACGTAGGCTACATTTTCCTAGTTTTTAGGTGTACTTTCAATACACACAATGTCAACACAAATACTGTAGGCTATTTATACGGGCTTTCTTAATTGCTACGGTTCAAGGAGGCACTAGAAGCCACCATTTACTTCAAAAGGTATTAAGTTACGATATTTTATTTCTTTTGTAGGATTAATATTTCGACATAAATTCTATAGGATCCGTGTAGAATATGTCCTGGAGAATTAGTTTCTTTACATAATTGTCAATGTATCTTCGGAGTCGAAATAAATATTGTAGAACAGTTTAGACCAATCAATCGAGCAAAACTAGCCTAAGGTTCTGAGACATAAGTCTTAGAGTCACATGACTATTTGAAAAAAATTGAAATAACTCTGACACTGACAAACGCAGTTTAAAATATGATCGAACACAGCATCATATTGGGTTCGATTATTATCGAACCCAACTCATAACCCAACACCATTATTATCAAATTATTATCGAACCCAACACCCCCACTCATATTATCGAGACATCATATCTTTTTGGTCGTCAATATTTGGTCACGTTTGCAAAACCAGTTTGCCTTGAAAAACAAGCTTGAGAATCCCATTGGTGGTCCAGCATAAGGTTTAGAAATCATCTATTCAACATAGATTTTTCAACAAGATAGAAAAAAAACAGACCGCTCTGTTCTTCATCTATCGCAAATTTAGATATATAATTTGTTAATAACAAAGAAATCCTATGCTAGGACCTAGCATAGCTCGTTCGGCAAGAATAACTAGATCAGCAATATATAGCCTACTATTGTATGCTAAATTAGTAAAAGACTGACTACATTTATTTAATTTACATTTATTTCATTTATTACCAAACATAAATTTAAAGTTTCATGTAACCTATAAGTGCACCAATACGCAAAAAGGATATTTGATGTGGGAATGCATCTTCTCAAACTGACCATGACAAACTGACAAACTGACTAAAATTGACTATTTTCATTGATTGCCTTGCTATACATTCTAGAATCAGGTAAGCCAGCCGATTATCCAATAAAGAGTCCTGAAATAGAATTTTCTTTGTCGCTCAAAACCATGCGCGTTAAATTTATCTCAAGTTATTATGAACTATTAAGTTAAATTAAAACCAATTTGCTACGAGGAGTTTACAGCGGCGAAGCTGTGGCTTTAATCTCTTCTATTGGTTTTATGTTCTCTAAACATCTAACCAGAAACCATTGTCCAGCGGTAGGGTACCCGCCTTGTATGTAAGAGATAGTGAATTCGAAGCCCAATGGCGACAGATTTTCTTTAGAAAGTTGTGTTATTATTATCATTTGATAAAGATTTTACACTTGAATAGCCGCAACTAAATGCGTAGCATCACTTTTCATTAAACCTAGTACATTTCAAGTACAATAACTGAAAAGTTATTTTCTACGCTCGATTTGTCTTGATATTCGACTGCATGTAATGCAATAAACGCACAATCATACTAAAAAATAGAAAATGACAGGAAAATACCAGTTCAAGGTTATTTCCTTGGATTTCAATCCTTCCAGACATCCAAATTCTATTCCATTCAGAAACATGATCATCAAACAGTGTTTGATCTTCTCCGTTATCCAACATTTCCAATACTATAAATAATATAAAGTGTCATTTAAATGAAAAGGACAGAACAATATTAGACACGAACAATAGAGTGAAAAACATTAAAAGTTTCGAAAAGCTATCAACCTATCAAAAAAACATTAATCAGTGTAACAAATAATTTCTTAAAGTTCTATTACTATTAAAATTATTTACGTCCTATAGAATTTTCCTGATGTCTCGCAACATTAGGTCGTAGCGGAATAATTAAAATCATTTAAAAACAGAAAGTAAGCTTTCAAGTGGGCAAAGGTGAAAAAATATTGCTCAAATTAAAAAAAAAATATTCAGAATAATAAAAATATTTTTACTTATGAATTACAAACAGAACCTTGCACAGAAATTGTTCATCTACCCCACCCACCATTATTTTACAGAAAACTTGGTTTTGAAGTAAAAAATCCCTCCCCGCAAAAAAGGTAACAAACTTAGAAGAAACTTATTCCGCGAATAATACATATTATATATATAAATTGGTAGAAAAATTCAGATAAGAATTTAATACAACAATTAACAGTCACTTGATGAAGCAATCTACAAAAAAATGACACCTTTGGTGATAATGAAAGTTGAAATGAAAATAAAATAAAAAAATGAAAAAAAGGAAAAAATGAAAAGCTATGGTCATTTTGCACTTCAAAAGCTTTAAAAAGTTATTTAAGCTCTATTCTATGGATGCAAAGAGCTCATACACCAGATTTGTATCATTCCTAAAGTTCAAATAAAGAAATTCATGACGATTAAGCACCATATTTTAACCGAAAGCTGTCATAAGGTACATTATGTTAAAGAATAACAACACCGTTTTCACTTTTTTAGTCTGTTGTGACCAGCGATTTATAGCCCAGTTACGATAAAAGACTGGAATTCGAAATGCTATTAAAATACAGTGATCGCGAAACGGCGAGGAAATGGAAGTGTCACTTCCAGACATAAGATCGAAAATTAGGATACAACCCTGGAAGATCGACCGGGAGATCACTAATCTCAAAAATTTTATTTTTTAATGAAATTTTTATTCCTATCGAACTCGAAATTTCTGGAATTTCAAAAACATAAAAAATTTTAGCCTAGAAGTATGCTGAAACATATTAACTGCATTCAAGTCTTATGTGGGGATAAGACAGAATTTTCCCCCTGAATTTTTCTCCTATATATAACCTTCCAGAAATGGTTCAAATGCCTCAACAAACCTTAACAGGAGGTAAAACAGTGTGTCCTAGTTGTTCCTTTGTGGCGTCCAGGCCAAATTTGAGCTTGTTGAAGGAGGGTATCCAATTCATGTCATCAAGGGATCTACCAGAAAGGGTGGTCGGATCTCACCCAAACTTCTGTAAAAGTAGGGGCCAATGACCTATCTATGGACTTAGGATTCACACCTTTCGTCTTTTTTGGTGAAGGAGAGGTAAAAGATTCCTAGATTATTGTCATCTAGATATCCAGAAAAATGCAGAGGAAGGCAAGAAATTAAGTCTTAGGTATTCCTCTTGGTGATGAGCAGCTGATTCAACATTTGTATGGGAGGGAAATGTGAGATCTCTACAAAACTTGCTAAGAAGCAAGAATAAATACCCTAGTCGTGGCTTTTGGACGTCCATGCCAATCATAACGTCTATCAGGTCGGGTTGTATGGCCTTAGTTAAACCTGGCAAGAGAGTGACTGTTCTCGTCCTACCTGTTTGTACCTGATGCAAGATACGTTGGTAGAGGAATCCTTAAATCCTTGCAATTGGCACGATTGCCTGAAGTGGTTGTCAGACCTTAATAAAAACTGGGGGAAATAAGGATATGTCCGCGTTGTGCCTTTTCAGCCACGTTAAAACCTAAGTTATGGTCTTGGATGTCCTAACTTGATCAGACCTCTGTAAGATGATGGAATCATCATCTTCAACGGCACTTGTAACAATGACCCATTCGATCTTAATCAAATTTGGCAGAGTTTGGCAGCTCGGACTTCTGTTTCTCATTCAGAGGTATTGAGAGCAATCCGATAGAATTTTACACTTGAGTATCACCAACACTTGGAGTGACCTTGGCACTGGAGGTTTGGTTTAAACCATACGGTTGACGCATATCACTTAAATAATCGTGTTGAATGTTAAAAACTAATTTTTCTACACGTAAAATGTGACTGTGGCAATTTTCAGTTGTCGATTCTTCATGCTAAAGTATTTGAGCAAATAACAAAAAAAGTACGGAAATTATTATCACTGGATGTATCCGAATCAAAGCCAGCAAAAAATCCCTTATCTGAATTTCGACAGGCACTTCTATAAACATTGGTACTTGTGTTGCAACTATGACCCGTGGTTTAGTACTGCTAAACACTTCAAGAGACTTTGACACCCGAGTTCTAGACTAATTATATCCTACTACAAAACTCACTGCAGCACCAAGCCACACCTCTGCATGCTCCTTTTTCAAACCAACCTATTCTAAGCTTCAATATTTACCCCCTCTCATAAGGCTAACGCATATTTTTCCTCCTAGTCGATATGACCATGTCGATTTTAGGATTAAATCAAGAGTACGCTTCATGTTCAAGTTCACTAGAAAGTGTTTTCGCCGGATGCTTGGTGTTTTAAAATAAAAAAAGCAAAAAACAATTTCTTTGAATTTTCCGCTCAGCTTGTTTCATAGACTTGAGCTAACTGATATATGGAAAGTCCATATAGACATCCTGAAATTTCGATGACATACCACTGAAATAGTATATTTGAAGAATAAGATAGGAAAAATAACTATAAAAATAACATAAAAGTGAAAATTTAAGTTTTAAACAATCTAATAGGTTTTTCATTTTAAGAGAAAGTTAATTTTATGGAATATTATCCTTTTTTGGCAACTATGGACTGGTTAATTGCCATTTAAAATGTTTAAAAAGTTAAAGGTAGAGAAAAATTTTTAAAGAAAAAGTAAATAAAAAATTTTACGCTTGAACTATGAATATTCGATAGCATCCTATATCCACAATAATAAACAATATTAAATAACTGAATAATATTCAACGAATTTAAAATATATGTTATTCAATTATGCCTCTATTAGAACATGTTACATTAAACTGTTTTGATTACAACTTGGTCTTGAAATTTTTCCGGGAATAAGAGCCATAACATATAAATAAAGAAACAAAGACGTCGTTTTTTTAATTAGTGACTTATCGTAAAAAGAAACAAGTTTTAAAAACGCAAAATATCATGTGAAAATATTGATTTAGGTTGTGTGTGCTTGGGATGACTGATTTGATATACTGATTAAAATATGTCTATTTTTGACAAATGTTCAACCTTATCTTCCAAGACTGCTTTCTTTTTAGGTGAATTATTATCTGCAATCAATCAAACTCGGAAATTCTAGACACTTTCTCAAATATTACTTCGGAGGAAAAAGAATGAAACTAGAGAATTCTTTGATCACCATTATAGGAAACGCGCTAGCGCTGCCTAAGTAAAGAACGATGTGGGCACATTGTGTTGTTTTTTTGTTTTTTCTCCATACCCGGGCACTTCGTATCGAAGGAGTCGTCGCAGAAACTTCGAATAGGGCTCATTCGATTGGAAATAGGAGTGGCTAGTACCCTTTTTAATAGTCGAAAGTGATTGGAGGGCAACTGCCCCCCCCCACGCCCATCATTCCCCCAAATACGTCCGATCAAAATTTTGAGATAGACATTTTGTTCAGCGTAGTTGATTTACTCATAGAAAATATCTTTTTGAGGAGGACACTCCCCCAAAACCCACGGGGCAAGGGTTTTAAGTTATGCCCTGAAGGCATGTAAAATTTTCATGGAAGACGATGTCGTAGAGGCTAAAAAAAAGGCTCATTCGATTGGAAATTCAAAGGGCTAGTGCCCTTTTTAATAGTCGAAAGGGATTGGAGGGCAACTAGCCCCCCCACGCCCATCATTCGCCCAAATACATCCAATCAAAATTTTGACATAGTGATTTTGTTCAGCGTCGTTGATGTCCTCATAGAAAATATCTGTTTGAGGAGGACACTCCCCCACAACCCTCGAGGCAAGGGTTTTAAGTTATACCCTGGGGGCATATAAGGTTTTAATAGAAGGCGTTGTCGCAGAAACTTCAAAAAAGGCTCATTCGATTGGAAATTCAGAGGGCTAGTGCCCTTTTTAATAGCCCAAAGTTATTGGAGGGCAACTAGCCCCCCCCCCCCCGCCCATCATTCCCCCAGACACATCCAACCAAATTTTGCGATGGCCATTTTGTTCAGCGTAGTTGATTTCCAGATAGAAAGTAACTTTTGAGGAGGAAATTCCTCCACAACCCTCGGGCCAAGGGTTTTAAGTTATGCCCTGGAGGCATATAAGGTTTTTATAGAAGGCGTTGTCGTAGAAACTTCAAAAAATGCTCATTCGATTGGAAATTCAAACGACTAGTGCCAGTTTTAATAGTCGAAAGGGATCGGAGGGCAACTAGCCCCTCCCCCGAACGATGTGGGCACAATGTGTTGTTTTTTTGTTTTTTTTCTCCATACCCGGGCACTTAGTATCGAAGGAGTTGTCGTAGAAAGTTCGAAAAGGACTCATTCGATTGTAAATTGGAGTGGCTAGTGCCCTTTTTAATAGTCGAAAGTGATTGGAGGGCAAATAGCCCCCCCCCACGTCCATCTTTCACTCAAACACATCCAATCAAAACTTTGAGATGGCCATTTTGTTCGGCGTAGTTGATTTCCAGATAGAAAATATCTTTTTGAGGAGGACACTCCCCCACAACCCTCGAGGCAAGGGTTTTAAGTTATGCCCTCGGAGAATATTAGGTTTTTATAGGAGGCGTTGTCGTAGAAACTTCAAAAAAGGCTCATTCAATTGGAAATTCAAAGGGCTATTGCCCTTTTTAATAGTCGAAAGTTATTGGAGGGCAACTAGCCCCCCCCCCCCACCCCCCGTGCCCATCATTCCCCCAAACACATCCACAACCCTCGGGGCAAGGGTTTAAAGTTATGCCCTGGGGGCATATAAGGTTTTTATAGAAGTCGTTGTCGTAGAAACTTCAAAAAAGGCTCTTTCGATTGGAAATTCAAACGGCTAGTGCCCGTTTTAATAGTCGAAAGTGATTGGAGGGCAACTAGCCCCCCCCCCCGCGCCCATCATTCCCCCAAACACATCCAATCAAAATTTTGAGATAGCCATTTTGTTCAGCGTAGTTGATTTCTCAATAGAAAATATGTTTTGAGGAGGATACTCCCCTACAACCCTCAGGGCAAGGGTTTTAAGTTATTCCCTGGGGGCATATAAGGTTTTTATAGAAGGCATTGTCCATTCTTGAAGGGCTAGTTCCATTCTTAATAGTCAAAAGTGATTGGAGGGGAACTAGCCCCTCCCCCACGAACATCATTATCCCAAAAACATCCAGTTAAAATTTTGAGATAGCCATTTTGTTCAGCGTAGTTGATTTTCAGATAGAAAACACGTTTTTGAGGAGCACCCTCCCCAACAACCCTCAGAGCAAGGGTTTTAAGTTATATCCTGGGGTATATAAGGTTTTTATAGAAGGTGTTGCCATAGAAACTTCAAAAAGGGCTCATTTGATTGGAAATTCAAAGGGCTAGTGCCCTTTTTAATAATTGCAAGTGATTCGAGGGCAACTAGCCCCCCCCCACGTCCATCATTCACACAAACACATCCAATCAAAATTTTGAGATAGCCAATTTGTTCAGCGTGGTTAATTTCCAGAAAGAAAATATGTTTTGAGGAGGACACTCTTCCACAACCCTCAGGACAAGGGTTTTAAGTTATGCCCAGGGGGCATATAATGTTTTTATAGAAGGCGTTGTTGTAGACACATCAAAGACAGCTCATTCGATTGTAAATTCAAAGGGTTAGTACTCTTTGTAATTGTCGAAAGTGATTGGAGAGCAACTAGACCCCCCCCCCGACGCCCATCATTCCCCCAAACACATCCAATAAAAATTTTGAGATAGTAATTTTGTTCAGCGTAGTTGATTTACAGATAGAAAATATGTTTTTGAGGAAGATACTCCTGCACAGCCCTTAGGGCAAGGGTTTTAAGTTATGCCCTGGGGGCATATAAGGTTTTTATAGAAGATGTTGTCGTAGAAGCTTCAGAAAAGGGCTCGTTTGATTTGAAAATAAAAGGGCTAGTGCCGTTTTTAATAGTCGAAAATTAATATTGATATTTATTGTTCGTGTTTTTGTTTAGATCAGGGCCCTTCGTATCGAATGCGTTGTCATGGGAACTTCGAAGGGGGCTCATTTGACTGGAAATAGAAAGGGTTGATTCGTTTTTGAATAGTCGAAAGTGGTTGGAGGGCAACTAATTCCCCTTCGACTCCCATTTTCCCATTATGTTTAAAAACTAAATGTTGCCTTAACATCAAATCAAAATGCACTGTGATACTGCTAATTCCCAATAAGGCATCTCAGCAGTATCTCAAGAACGACTGGGGATATTATGTTCAAACTTTCGAGGCTACTTCTGCTCTTAAAATTTAACCAAATCAAAATAGTGTAAGTGTATCAAAGCTATCAAAGAAAGTAAACAGATTTTTTTGCGAATGATATCAAGTTTTTCATTTCAGGTCAACTAGAGGAAGCATGAAGCTAAGTTAAACAGTACTATTTTTGTCCAGACTTTTAAAATGGTGAGTGTTGTTAAAAATTGCTGAAAATTTTTCTCCAGCATATAAATAGCAGGCCAAACTATAAAGTCTTAAAAAACGAAAAGATTTAAAGTGTTATTTTCTTTTTCCCTGAAAAGACTATGTCAATATAAAACGAACAGAAATTAATTAAGAAAAATTTTCCACAAAATAAGTTTTTCAAAGAAAAGTAAAGAGCTCCATTAAACAAAAAATGACCAAAAATCAAATCAAAGGATCTACCAAGCTCGAAACTACCACAAATCAGCATCGATAAATAAATGAAACCCAAAACGAACAGAAATTAAAATAAATAACCGAGTCAAACTCATAACGAGCAGAAATTAACACAAGTTGGGCGCAAAACCCCTATGCCTTCCCAAGGCCAGAACAAATTTTTACTTTACTGAAAAAAATAAAAATATTTTTACTTTTATAACTTTAATAAATTAAATAATTTTAACATTTTGATTACTAAATATCAGTATATGTATATTAAACTGACAATACACATTCATTTGTATTTTTTCAGTAAAGTGCAAATTTTGTTCTGGCCTTAGGAAGGCATAGGGGTTTTATTCTTTTTGTCAATTGTGTTAACTTGTGTTAATTTCTGCAAATTATTATCCCGCAAATGACGAGAACTGCCCCTCCTCAACCATTCGCTCTTTACGCTAGGTTTTTATAGTTCGGAACAAAATTCAAAGAGCGAACGGTTGAGGATGGGGCAGCCTCCTCACATACGGAATAATTTACGTTCGATTCAAATTTGGTATATCGCCCTTTGAAAAAACTCTTTTTTTTAAACAGACGTATTCTTTGTTGCCCTAAATCTGAGGAAGGAAAGCGTTCCCTTAATCACGACTATAAATAAAAAATTAACTTTTGCACAGGAAATTTTCGAGGAAAACACCTCGTTTAGTGTATTTGCTTTCCGAAATAAAGTATAATTATACAAAATAAAACAATAATTTCCGTAATATGTGGGGAGCTTTTGCCCTTCAACTATCTTTGAATAGATTGCAGTATGAAAAGACATTTAATTGAGTAAAGAGCAAACAAACCGGTAATTACAGTTTATATTTGTATATTTGTATATATTTGTATATATTTCAACTTTTGGCCTAAAGGGCAAAAGCTCCCCACCGCCGGGCCCCGGCGTGGGGCAAGTTTCTATATATGGATTCTCGTTCTTGCTTGTCTTCTAACCGCAGACAATTTGTTGTCTTTTTATACTGAAGTCTTTTCAGAGATATTTGATTATTAAAGCAAGTCCGACATCTAACAACGACATCTACTAAAATTCAAATTTTTGGTTTTTAGTATATATATATATATATATATATATATATATATATATATATATATATATATATATATATATATATATATATATATATATATATATATATATATATATATATATATATATATATATATATATATATATATATATATATATATATATATATATATATATATATATATATATATATATTACTGTCTCAATGGAAATTACTATCTCAATGATAGGTAGAAGACAGATAGGACATTACTGTGTCAATTAAAGAGAGAAGACAGGTACCCAATGTAGCTATAATGATAGATAGAAGACAGGTACCCAATGTAGCTATAATATTTACAACGAGGGTGTCTACCATATAGCTATAACAGTTTCAAGCAGAGTGTCTCCCGCCATACAAGCAGACAGTGTAATGACCGGAATTCAACCACCATGAAAATTCGTGTTGATCTGTGTTCAAAGTGCGTGATGTTTCCTCTATACTATAGTAATTTCCTATGTGTCTGCTACCTTTTAATTGTTAGATGTGATTGACTTATGTTTGACCTTGAATACGGATATAAAAACTCTGACAATTTGTTATCTTCTCAGTTCAGAATTGGCATTTGAAATATAATGATGCATTCAAATAAAAGGAATATTGTCGAATGCTACATGCAAGAAGTAAGTTATTCTTTTATATTCATAGTGGGTAAAGAAATTAATTCTACTAAAATTTATACAGACCTTATTTTAGTTAACAGATTGTTAAATATTTTTTGAACCTGGATCTCCAGAGGTCGGTGAAGAGCAATATCAAAACAAGAAACAAAAAGTATATAAACACTGTATTTAAATGGCTTGCGAGCTTAGCACATGAGTTAAATCATACCTATTTTTTATTCCGGCCCAAAGTTCCAGACATTCGTTCCCCACCGGCCCAAAGCGCCACAATCGTCCACCCCTCCCTCCCTCCAACCCCCTCCCTCCCTCCAACCCCCCCCCCTCCCCCCCCCCCCCAACATTTTTTTTTTAATTTTTTTTACTTTTTTTTTAACTTTTTTTAAAACTTTTTTTTCAACTTTTCTTGAACTTTTTTTTAACTTTTTTTAAACTTTTTTTTTAACTTTTTTTTAACTTTTTTTTAACTTTTTTTGAACTTCTTTTTAAACTTTTTTTTTACTTTTTTAACTTTTTTATTACATCTTTTAGAATGTCATGAAACATAATGTTTGTAATGACCAATTTTTTTTTAACTTTTTTTTAACTTTTTTTTTGTTTTTTCTTCTGACAGTTTTTAAATTTTTTTTCAGACAGTTTTTTTTAACTTGTCTTTTTCTGACAGTTTTTTTTCAACTTTTTTTTTACATCTAAATAATATCAGAAAAATAGAATGACACTTTTAATTTAAATTTAAAAAAAACTTATTCTTGTGCATACTATTGATGAGGACAAATGGTTCTCTTTCAAGATTTTTTTCATGAAAAACAAATTTTTTTTAGGATTTTCCAGAGCTCCCCCAACCCATTAAGAAGATAAGAAGGAGTGAAGCGACTCACACACAGTGATCGTTTCAAACAGACTGACGGTTATACAACATGGTCGTAGGTCGAATCCATTAATACCATCAACTAAGAAAGTATGTTCGCATGATAGTGTTATTGTAGCATTGAATGCTGACAAGAAGAAGTATTTAAACTATGAAATAAGTACAAGTGGTAGCACCATCGGAAACGCATGTTTGTATTGTCATGACAGTAAGGAATTAAATTTCTTTGGAGTACCAAAAAAATTTAACTCTTATGATGGTGGATATGTGAAATTGAGATCTCTGGAGATGATTGCACTCAAAGAGAATGCCAACATAAAAATAATAATTGATGAAGAGGGGCATCTTCTTGCTAGTGCTTGTGGTAACATGTTACCCAGTGTTAAACCATATCATCAGCTTTCAGTTATTAGAATTCAAATGAAAGCAAAGACGAAAAGAAAGAGCTACTCTTCTGCTAATATCATAAACCATATCTTGTCTACGTGCCGGAACTGTTACCTGTGTAAAAATAGAGTGATAATAGACAGTGAAGTTGCCAGAAAAATAAAAAAGGCATTGGCAGGAAATATCACTAAGGAATATAAAGATGAATCGATGAAAAACAAAGTACCAGCAAAGGTTACTGCCATTCATCAAACAGTCAATGAATCAAATAATACTAAAGACGAAAAGCATATTGAGCCTGTCGATGACACACCTGTAAAAATTGTGTATGACTCAAAATGGAATAATGACAATTCTACTGATTACGAACTAAGAGAAGGCAACAGCTATAGTATCAAAAGAGAAAATGGTGAACCATTTTATGGAACAGATTCAAAATGACCAAAGTTATTCATTGATATTAATAATGTATAATAACAATATATTTTTTGTATTAATATTCTACATGTCATTATTTCATTAAAAATATGTTATGCATTACATTGTTATGTGTTCGTTATTTTTTAGAGTAAGCCAGCATATCAAACGTTTAGAATGTCTATTAAAACATAGGAGATGTAAGAAAAGGAATTTGCATACATCATATGTCGGATAGATAGGTTAACATAGAGAAAATATAAGTATAAGAATGAATAAATTCTCTATCAACATCTATTGACAGATACTTGGGATAGCTTTGACGGAATCTAAGTATTAGAGTGAGTAAATTCTTTTTCAATGTCTTTTTACAGATACATTTGATAACACTGACATAATTTAAGTATCAAATTGAACAAATTCTTTATTAAAATTCGTTATCGACATCATTTGTCGGGTACGTCAGATAACATTGACAAAATCTATCTATTAGAATGAATAAATTCTTTATCATCAGCCGTTGTCGGATATGTCATTATGAAAAAATTGTAAGTAAGTAACAAACTCTTTCTTGAATTCAGCTCTTGCATACACAATACAGAAATTATAAAACAAAAAAAATTAGGCATTGAGATAGGCAAATATCCGCCCAGACATATAAGCAGAGGAAGTGAGAGAGACAAAAACACGTATAAATGTAAGGATTCAAGCATACAAACTGACAGAGACAGATACTGAGATAAGCAAACACCCGCCCAGACACATAAGCAGAGGAAGTAAAGAGACAAAAGCACCTATAAATATATAGATTCTGACATATAAATCGACAAAACAGTCACTGAGATAAGCAAAAACCCACCCAGACACACTGGCAAGGAGAGTGACAGAGACAAAAAACACCATACAAATACGTATATTCAGACACACAAACCGAGGACTCACAGGCAAAAAGAGTGAGAGAAATAAAAACACATACAAATACGTAGATTCAGACACACAAATCGAGAAAGGCATGTATTTGGAATAAGCAAACAACTGCCCAGACAAACAGTCAAAAAGAGTGAGAGATACAAAAAAACATACAAATACGTTGATTCAGACCCGCAAACCGAGAAAGACATGCATTAGAATAAGCAAACATCCACTCAGGCACACAGGCATAAAGAGTGAGAGAGACAAAAACACATACATATACGTAGATTCAGTCACACAAACCGAGAAAGACATGCATTGGAATAAGCAAACACCCGCGGAGACACGTGGCAAAAAGACTGAGATAGACAAAAAACACATACAAATACGTAGATTCAGACACACAAACCGAGAAAGACATGCATCGGAATAAGCGAACACCCGCCCAGACTCACAGGCAAAAAGAGTGAGAGACAAAAACACATACAAATACGTAGATTCAAACACACAAAGACACATAAGAGACACACAAAGACACATGAGAGAGACAAAAACACATAAAAATACGTAGATTCGGTCACACAAACCGAGAAAGGCATGCATTGGAATAAGCAAACACCCACCCAGACACATGGCAAAAAAGAGTGAGATAGACAAAAAAACATACAAATACGTATATTCAGACCCACAAACCGAGAAAGACATGCATTAGAATAAGCCAACATCCGCCCAGACGCACAGGCAAAAAGAATGGGAGAGACAAAAACACATACAAATACGTATGCATTGGAATAAGCAAACACCCGCCCAGACTCACAGGCAAAAAGAGTGAGAGAGACAAAAAAACATACAAATACGTAGATTCAGACACACAAACCGAGGAAGACATGCATTAGAATAAGAAAACACCCGCCCAGACACACAGGCAAAAAGAGTGAGAGACACAAAAAAACACATACAAATACGTAGATTCAGACAAACAAACCGAGAAAGATATGCATTGGAATAAGCAAACACCCGCCCAGACACACAGGCAAAAAGAGTGAGAGAGACAAAAACATATACAAATACGTAGATTCAGACAAACAAACCGAGGAAGACATGCATTGGAATAAGCAAACACCCACCCAGACACACAGACAAAAAGAGTGAGAGAGACAAAAACATATAAAAATACGTGGATTCAGTCACACAAACCGAGAAAGGCATGCATTGTATTAAGCAAACACCCACCCAGACACATGGCAAAAAAGAGTGAGATAGACAAAAAAACATAAAAATACGTAGATTCAGACCCACAAACCGTGAAAGACATGCATTAGAATAAGCAAACACCCGCCCAGACGCACAGGCAAAAAGAGTGAGAGAGACGAAAAACACATACAAATAAGTACGCGCGCGTACGTAAGCTAACCTAAACTAACCTATGGTTTTGGTATTTCTGTGCAACCTAACCTAACCTAAGGTTTTGTCTGACTCTACGTATTTGTATGTGTTTTTTAGTCTATCTCACTCTTTTTGCCTGTGAGTCTGGGCGGGTGTTTGCTTATTCCAATGCACGTCTTTCTCGGTTTGTGTGTCTGAATCTACGTATTTGTATGTGTTTTTGTCTCTCTCATTCTTTTTGCCTGTGAGTTTGGGCGGGTGTTCGCTTATTCCAATGCATGTGTTTCTCGGTTTGTGTGACTGAGTCTACGTATTTGTATGTGTTTTTGTCTCTCTCACTCTTTTTTGCCTGTGTGTCTGGGTGGATGTTTGCTTATTCTAATGCATGTCTTTCTCGGTTTGCGGGTCTGAATCTACGTATTTGTATGTTTTTTTCTTAGGTTAGGTTAGCCTACGTACGCGCGCGTACGTAGGCTAACCTAACCTAACCTATGGTTTTGGTATTTCTGTGCAACCTAACCTAACCTAAGGTTTTGTCTGACTCTACGTATTTGTATGTGTTTTTTAGTCTATCTAACTCTTTTTGCCTGTGAGTCTGGGCGGGTGTTTGCTTATTCCAATGCATGTCTTTCTCGGTTTGTGTGACTGAATCTACGTATTTTTATGTGTTTTTGTCTCTCTCACTCTTTTTGCCTCTGAGTTTGGGCGGGTGTTCGCTTATTCCAATACATGTGTTTCTCGGTTTGTCTGACTGAATCTACGTATTTGTATGTGTTTTTGTCTCTCTCACTCTTTTTTGCCTGTGTGTCTGGGCGGATGTTTGCTTATTCTAATGCATGTCTTTCTCGGTTTGAGGGTCTGAATCTACGTATTTGTATGTTTTTTTGTCTATCTCACTCTTTTTTTGCCATGTGTCTGGGCAGGTGTTTGCTTATTCCAATGCATGCCTTTCTCGGTTTGTGTGACTGAATTTACGTATTTTTATGTGTTTTTGTCTCTCTCACTCTTTTTACCTGTGTGTCTGGGCGGGTGGTTGCTTATTCCAATGCATTTCTTCCTCGGTTTGTTTGTCTGAATCTACGGATTTGTATGTGTTTTTGTCTCTCTCACTCTTTTTGCCCGTGTGTGTCTGGGCGGGTGTTTGCATATTCCAATGCATGTCTTTCGCGGTTTGTGTGACTGAATCCACGTATTTTTATGTGTTTTTGTCTCTCTCACTCTTTTTGCCTGTGTATCTGGGTGGGTGTTTGCTTATTCCAATGCATGTCTTCCTCGGTTTGTGTGTCTGAATCTACGTATTTATATGTTTTTTTGTCTCTCTCACTCTTTTTGCCTGTGAGTCTGGGCGGGTGTTTGCTTTTTTTGTCTATCTCACTCTTTTTTGCCATGTGTCTGGGTGGGTGTTTGCTTATTCCAATGCATGCCTTTCTCGGTTTGTGTGACTGAATCTAAGTATTTGTATGTGTTTTTGTCTCTCTCACTCTTTTTGCCTGTGAGTCTGGGCGGGTGTTTGCTTATTCCAATGCATGTCTTTCTCGGTTTGTGTGTCTGAATCTATGTATTTGTATGTGTTTTTGTCTCTCTCACTCTTTTTGCCTGTGTGTATGGGCGGGTGTATGCTTATTCCAATGCACGTCTTTCTCGGTTTGTGTCTGAATCTACGTATTTGTATGTGTTTTTGGTTCCCTCACTCTTTTTGCCTGTGAATTTGGACGGGTGTTCGCTTATTCCAATGCATATCTTTCACGGTTTGTGTGTCTAAATCTACGTATTTGTATGTGTTTTTGTCTCTCTCACTCTTTTTGCCTGTGAGTCTGGGCGGGTGTTTGCTTATTCCAATGCATATCTTTCTCGGTTTGTGTGTGTCTGAATCTACGTATTTGTATGTGTTTTTTGTCTATATCACTCTTTTTACCACGTGTCTGGGCGGGTGTTTGCTTATTCCAATGCATGTCTTTCTCGGTCTGTGTGACTGAATCTACGTGTTTGTATGTGTTTTTGTCTCTCTCACTCTTTTTGCCTGTGTGTCTGTGCAGATTTTTGCTTATTCTAATGCATGTCTTTCTCGGTTTGTGTGTCTGAATCTACGTATTTGTATGTTTTTTTGTCTATCTCACTCTTTTTTGCAATGTGTCTGGGTGGGTGTTTGCTTATTCAAATTCATGCCTATCTCGGTTTGTGTGTCCGAATCCACGTATTTTTATATGTTTTTGTCTCTCTCACTCTTTTTGTCTGTGTGTCTGGGTGAGTGTTTGCTTATTCCAATGCATGTCTTTCTCGGTTTGTGTGTTTGAATCTACGTATTTGTATGTGTTTTTGTGTCTCTCACTCTTTTTGCCTGTGTGTCTGGGTGGGTGTTTGCTTATTCCAATGCATATCTTTCTCCGTTTTTGTGTCTGAATCTACGTATTTGTATGTTTTTTTTATCTCTCTCACTATTTTTCGCCTGTCTGTCTGGGCAGGTGTTTGCTTATTCTAATGCATGTCTTTCTCGGTTTGTGGGTCTGAATCTATGTATTTGTATGTTTTTTTGTATCTCTCACTCTTTTTGCCTGTGAGTTTGGGCGGTTGTTTGCTTATTCCAATGCATGCCTTCCTCGCTTTGTGTGTCTGAATCAACGTATTTATATGTGTTTTTGTCTCTCTCATTCATTTTGCCTGTGTGTCTGGGCGGGTTTTTGCTTATTCAAATGCCTTTCTTTTTCGGTATGTGTGTCTGGATCTACGTATTTGTATGTTTTTTTTTGTCTCTCTCACTATTTTTACCTGTGTTTCTGGAGGGGTGTTTGCTTATTCTAATGAAATGTCTTTCTCGGTTTTTGTGTATGAATATATGTATTTGTATGTTTTTTTGTCTCTCTCACTCTTTTTGCCTGTG
Organism: Artemia sp. Qi Xiang Cuo; assembly: GCF_049724085.1. Classification (NCBI taxonomy): domain Eukaryota; kingdom Metazoa; phylum Arthropoda; class Branchiopoda; order Anostraca; family Artemiidae; genus Artemia; species Artemia sp. Qi Xiang Cuo. Next base: position 41,059,709 of record NC_142811.1, on the reverse strand, counting down.
TGTCTAGGCGGTTGTTTGTTTATTCCAATGCATGCCTTTCTCGGTTTGTGTGTCTGAATCTACGTATTTGTATGTGTTTTTGTCTCTCTCAATATTTTTGCCTGTGTGTCTGGGGGGGGGTTTGCTTATTCTAATCTCTCGGTTTGTGTCTTTCTCGGTTTGTGTGTCTGAATCTACGTATTTGTATGTGTTTTTGTCTCTCTCACTCTTTTTGCCTGTGAGTTTGGGCGGGTGTTATATATATATATATATATATATATATATATATATATATATATATATATATATATATATATATATATATATATATATATATATATATATACATATATATATATATATGTGTGTATATATACCACGGCGACTTCACCGCTTGGCCCCGGCACTCGGCACGTGGTAGGCTTCTATATATGGATTCTCATTGTCGCTTGTCTTCTAGCCGCGGAAAGATTTGTTGTCTTTTCATACTACCGTCTTTTCAAAGATAATTGATTATTGAAGAAAGTCCGATGTCTAAAAACAATATCAACTAAACTTCAAAAATTTTATTTTATTTTCAAGGTTTTTGAATTGTTGTAATTCCTTCTTCAAATATATACAAATATTTTTGCAATTACCAGCAGCCTGGCCCCGGCAATAAGCACGCGGCAGGCTTCTTTATATGGATTAATTTAAAACACTTTTTTCCACAAAATAAGTTTTTCACAGAAAAGTAAAGAACCCCATTAAACAAAAAATGAGCAAAAATAAAATCAAATAATCTACCAAGTGTGAAACTACCACAAATGAGCATCGATAAATAAATAAAACCCAAAACGAACAGAAATTAAAAAAAATAACCGAGTCAAACTCAAAACGAGCAGATATTAACATAAAATGGGCGCAAAACCCCTATGCCAAACCAAAATTTGCACTTTATTGAAAAACTACAAATGAATGTGCATTGTCAGTTTAATATACATATACTGATATTTAGTAATCAAAATTTAAAATTATTTAATTCATTAAAGTTATAAAAGTAAAAACATTTATATTTTTTCAGTAAAGTGCAAATTTTGCTCTGGCTTTGGGAAGGCACAGGGGTTTTGCGCCAAACTTTTGCTAATAACCGAGTTTGACTCGGTTATTTATTGTAATTTCTGTTCGTTTTGGGTTTCATTTATTATCGATGCTGATTTGTGGTAGTTTCACTCCTGGTAGATTTTTTTTATTTTATTTTTACCCATTTTTGTTTAATGGAGTTCTTTACTTTTCTTTGAAAAACTTATTTTGTGAAAAAAGTTTTTTAAATTAATTTTAGTTCGTTTTATATTGACAAATAGTCTTTTCAGGGAAAAACGAAAATAATACTTTAAATCTTTTCGTTTTTTGAGACTTTATAGTTTGGCCTTCTATTTGTATCCTGGAGAAAAATTTTCAGCAATTTTTAAAAACATACGCCCTTTTAAAAACTCTGAACACAAATAGTACTGTTTAATTTAGTTTTTTTACCTCCTCTAGTTGACCTGAAATGGAAAACTTGATACCATTCGCAAAAAAATCTGTTTACTTTCTTTGATAGCTTGGATGCACTTACGCTATTTTGATTTGGCTAAATTTTAAGAGCAGAAATGGGAGGGTTGGCGTGGGAGGGTGGGCGTGGGAGGGTGGGAGTGGAAGGGTGACTAGTTGCCCTCAAATCACTTTCGAATATTAAAAAGGGCATCAGACCTTTCTATTTTCAATCGAATGTGCCCTTTTCGAAGTTCCCACGACAATTCCTTCGATACAAAGTGCCCTGTTCTAAACAACAACAACAACAAAAAATAATACAGCATACCCGTTTTCGTATATACTGTAAAAATGTCGAGCCTTCTTGTCACTGTTAACTATCAAAAAGAGCGAAAGACCTTTCTATATCCATTCGACTTAACCCTTTTTGAAACGGAACAACTTTTCACAAGTACCTTATATGTCCCCAGGGCATTACAACCCTTACCCTAAGGTCTGTTAGGGTGGTTGTCATCCTCGAAGACTGAATTTCCAGAACTTTCAACTGCGTTAAACAACATGGCTATCTCAAAATTTTGATTGGATGTGTTTGGGGAAATAGTGGGTGTGAGAGGGGTGTTAGTCGCCTTCCAATAACTTTCGTTTATTAAAAAGTGCACAAGCCCCTCCAATTTCCAATTGAATGAGCGCTTTTCGAAGTTTCTATGACAACTTCTTCTATACAAAGTGCCCTGCTCTAAAGGAAAAAAAATAATAAATAATACATTGTGCCAACATCGTTCCTATATGCCCCCATGACATAAATTAAAACCCTTGCCCTGAAGGTTGTGGGGGAGTCTCCTCCTCTTTACTTAGTCCCCGTTTCTTGTCTCGGTCTCGAGTGTCCCCGTTCTTTACTTAGGCAACGCGATCTTGCTGCCTTGGATTTATAGAACAACTTTCTATATAAACCTTATATGCCCCCAAGGGCATAACTTACAACCCTTGCACTGAAGGCTCTGAGGTTGTTATCATCCTAAAAGATCAACGCGACAACGCGTTGTCGCGATCAACGCGACATTGGATGTGTTTTGGAAAATGGTGGGCGTGAAAGGGGCGTTAGTCGTTATCCAATCACTTTCAACTATTAAAAAAGCCACTAGCTCTTTCAATTTCCAATTGAATGAGCCCTTTTGAAGTTTCTACGACAACGCTTTCAATAAAAACTTTATATGCCCCAGGGCATAAGTTACAACCCTTGTCCTAAAGGCTGTGGGGGGAGGGGTCGTCATCCTTAAAGACCTAATTTCCAAAACTTTCAACTACGTTGAATCCTTGCCCTGAGGGTTCTGGGGGAGTGTCCTTCTCAAAAATATATTTTCTATCTGAAAACAGCTACGCTGAACAAAATGGCTATCTCAAAATTTTTATTGGATGTGTTTGGGGGAATGATGGGCAAGGGATGGGGCTAGTTGCCCTCAAATAACTTTCTACTATTAAAAAGGGCACTAGTCCTTTGAATTTCCAGTCGAATGAGTTTTTTTTGAAGTTTATAAGACAACGCCTTCTTTAAAAACCCTATATGCCCCCAGGGCATAACTTAAAACCATTGCCCTGAGGGCTGTGGGGGAGTGTTCTTCTCAAAAATATAATCTTTATCTGGAAACCAACTACGCTGAACAAAATGGCTATCTCAAAATTTTGATTGGATGTGTTTGGGGAAATGATGGGCGTGGGAGGGGGGTTAGTTGCCCTACAATCACTTTTGACTATTAAAAAGGGCACTAGCCACTGCAATTTCAAAACAAATTAGCCCTTTTCGAAGTTTCTACGACAACTCCTTTGATTTGAAGTGCCCGACTGAAGAAGAAGAAAAAAAACACATTGTGCCCACATCGTTCTTTACTTAGGAAGCGCTAGCGCGCTGCCTATGATGAGCCCCCGAAATGGGCTCATTCCATTAGAAATTGAAGTGGCTAGTGCCCTTTTTAATAGTCGAAAGTGAAAGGAGGGCAACTCGGCCCCCCCCACGCCCATCAATCCCCCCGAAACATCCAATCAAAATTTTGAGATAGCCATTTTGTTCAGTGTAGTTGATTTCCAGATAGAAATATATATTTTTGAGGAGGACACTCCCCCACAACCCTCGGGGCAAGGGTTTTAAGTTATGCCCTGAGGGCATATAAGAACAATGTTGGCACAATGTATCATTTATTATTTTTTTCCTTTAGAGCAGGGCACTTCATATGGAAGGGGTCGTCGTAGAAACTTTAAATGGGGCTCATTCGATTGGAAATCGAGAGTTCTAGTGCCCTTTTTAATAGTCGAAAGTGATTGGAGGGCAACTAGCCCCCCTCCCACTTCCATCTTTACCCCAAACACATCCAATCCAAATTTTTAGATAGCCATTTTGTTAAACCTAGTTGATTCCCAGATAAAAATTATATTTTTGAGGAGGACACTCCCCCAACACCCTCAGGGCAAGGGTTTTAAGTTATGCCCTGGGGGCATATAAGGTTTTTATAAAAGGTGTTGTCGTAGAAACTTCAAAACAGGCTCATTCAATTGTAGATTCAAAGGGCTAGTGCCCTTTTTAATAGTCGAAAGTGATTGGAACTCAACTAGCCCCCCCCCCCCCGCCCATCATTCCCCCAGACACATCCAATAAAAATTTCGAGATAGGCATTTTGTTCAGCGTAGTTGATTTCCAGATAGAAAATATGTTCTTGAGGAGGATACTCCCCCACAACCCTCAGGGCAAGGGTTTTAAATTATGCACTGGGGGCATATAAGGTTTTTATAGAAAGTGTGGTCGTAAAAACTTCAAAAAAGCCTCATTCGATTGGAAATTCAAAGGGCTAGTGCTCTTTTTAATAGTTGAAAGTTCTTGGAGGGGAACTAGCCCCCCCCCGCCAATCAGTCCACAAAATACATCCAATCAAAATGTTGAGATAGCCATTTTGTTCAGTATAGTTGATTTACAGATAGAAAATATTTTCTTGAGGAGGACACTCCCCCACAGCCCTCAGGGCAAGGGTCTTAAGTTATGCTCTGGGGGCATATAAGGTTTTTATAGAAGGGGTTGTCGTAAAAACTTCAAAAAAAGCTCATTCGATTAGAAATTTAAAGGGCTAGTGCCCTTTTTAATAGTCGAAAGTGATTGGAGGGCAACTAGCCCCCCCCTCCACGCCTATCATTCCCCCGAACACATCCAATCAAAATTTTGAGATAGCCATTTTGTTCAGCGTAGTTGATTTCCATATAGAAAATATGTTTTTGAGGAGGACACTCCCCACACAGCCCTCAGGGCAAGGGTTTCAAGCTATGCCCTGGGGGAACATAAGTTTTTCATATAAGGCGTTGTCGTAGAAACTTCAAAAAAAGCTCATTCGATTTGGAATTCAAAGGGCTAGTACCCTTTTTAATAGTCGAAAGTGATTTGAAGGCAACTAACCCCCCTCTTACGCCCACCTTTTCCCCAAACATATCCATTTCCCCAAAATCAAAATATTTAGATAACTATTTAATTCAACGTAGTTGAAAGTTTTGGAAATTAGGTCTTTAAGGATGATAACTATTCAAGGATGATATATTGAACTATTACCCCCTCAGAGCCCTCAGTGCAAGGGCTGTAAGTTATGCCCTGGGGGCATATAAGGTTTATATAGAAAGTTGTTGTATAAATCATAGGCAGCGCGATCGCGCTGCCTAAGTAAAGAACGTGGAAACTCGAGAACGAGACAAGAAAAGGGGGCTAAGTAAAGAAGAGTACACTCTCCCACAACCCTCGGGGAAAGGGTTTTAAGTTATACCATGGGGCATATAAGAACGATGTGGGCACAATATATTATGCCCACATCGTGGCATAAACAAATGATTGTGCATTGTCAGTTTAATATATATACTGATATTTAGTAATCAAAATGTTAATATTATTTGATTTATTAAAGTTATAAAAGTAAAAACATTTATATTTTTTTCAGTAAAGTGCAAATTATGCTCTGGCCTTGGGAAGGCATAGGGGTTTTGAGCCCAACTTAGGTTAATTTCTGCTCGTTTTGAGTTTGACTCGGTTATTTATTGTAATTTCTGTACGTTTTCGGTTTCATATATTTATCAATGCTGATTTGTGGTAGTTTCACGCTTGGTAGATTATTTGATTTTATTTTTGCTCATTTTTTGTTTAATGGAGTTCTTTACTTTTCTTTTATAAACTTATTTTGTGGAAAAAGTTTTTTTTAATTAATTACTAAAGCAAGACCGATTTTTAACAACGATATCTACTAAGGTTGAAACTTTTGGTTTTTTTTTAAGGCTTTGAATTGTTGTAATCCCTTGTTAAAATATATACAAATATTTTTGCATTCACCAGTTTTTTTCTCTTTACGGAATTTAATGTCTTTCAATACTGTGTCTTTTCAAAGATATTTGATTATTAAAGCTAGTCCAATTTCTAACAATAATTTCTACTAAGTTTCAAACTTTTGGTTTTATTCTTTAAGGTTTTTGAATTGTTGTAATCCCTTGTTAAAGTATATTTTTGCAATTACTAGTTTTTTTTGCTCTTTACTCAATTAAATATATTTTCATACTGAATCTATTTAAAGATATTTGATTATTACAGCATGTCCGATTCCTAACAACGATCAAACAGTTCGTGGTAACGAACTAACGTGATAGCGACCCGGCTCAATGGTAACCGAAACTCTAAAAAACAGAATTTTGATACTAATAGATATATCAAAAGAATCAGAGTTTAATTTTGATTTCAAATATATAAGTCTTATCAAGTTTAATCTTACCCATCAAAAGTTACGCGCCTGAGAAAATTTGGCTGATTTTCGAAAAAAGGGGGAAAGACCCCCTAAAAGTTATAGAACCTCAATGAAAATCACTCCATCATATTCAGCGTATCAGAGAACCCTACTGTGGAGGTTTGAAGATTCTATCTACAAAAATGTGGAATTTTTCATTTTTTGCCAGAAGAAAGATCACGGATACGTGTTTATTTGTTTTTTTTTCTTCTTTTTCCCAGGGGTGATCGTATCGACTCAGTGGTCCTAGAATATCGTGGGAGGTCTCATTGAAACGGAAATTAAAAGTTCTAGTGCCCTTTTTAAGTGACCAAAAAATAAATGGAGGGCAACTAGGCCCCCTCCCATGCTCATTTTTTTCCTAAAGTCACCCGATCAAAATTGTGAGATAGCCATTTTGTTCAGCATGGTCGAAAATATTATAAAAATGTCTTTTAGGATGACTTAATCCCTCAAAGCCCCCAGGGGGAGGGCTGAAAGTTATGAACTTTACCCAATGTTAACATATAGTATTGGTTATTGGGAAGTATACAGACGTTTTCAGGGGGAATTTTTTCTGGTAGTAGGGGGTGGGGGTGGGTCGGGGGTTATATGGGAGGATCTTTTCATGAAGGGAGTTTTCATGGGGGAAGGGACATTGCTATGAAGGGGGCGCCGGATTTCCCATCATTATTTTAAAAAAATCAGAAATTAAATATAAAAAAACAAGTTTTTCAACTGAAAGTAAGGAGCAACATCAAAACTTAAAACGAACAAAAAAATATTAGCTATATGATTGGATTCACCTTCTAGTCAATGCCTCGCTCTTTAAGCCAAAGTTTTTTTAGTATTTTCATAAGAGCTATTTATTCTAATTAACGGCCTTTGTGATTAAGGGATCATTTTTAAACAATTGGCACACAATTTCAACTTTAGTTGTATCAGAGAAGTATTAACTCGGGTACAACCCCTTGATTTACTTGTTACAAATATATGAATATAGAAGTTTGTTACGTGAGTTAATTTGTAAGGAACGTATTTTTGTTACTAATTAAAACGTTCGTGAATAAAGTCCAACATGTTTTGAGAGAGCCATTTAACCAAATAAAAGTAAAATTAATATGCAAATTTCGTTTTAATTATTCATGCCCGGTGAGCCAAAATCAAAATCTGCATTAATTCAAAAACGTTCACAAATGAAATAAAAAAAACAAGTTTTTTTAATTGAAAGTAAGGAACGACGTTAAAACTTAAAACGAACAGAAATTATTCCGCATATGAAAGGGGCTGTCCCCTCCCCTTCTCAGTGCCTCGCTCTTTATGCTAAAGTTTTTTTGTTTAAAAAACGATCAGAAATTAAATGAAAAAAACAAGTTTTTTAAACTGAAAGTAAGGAGTGACATTAAAACTTAAAACGAACAGAAATTATTCCGTATATGAAAGAGGCTGTCCTCTCCTCAACGCCTCGATCTTTACGCTAAAGTTTTACTTTCTCACAACTCTATTTTTTTTTAACAATAAAAAACTTTAGCCTAAAAAGCGAGGCGTTGAGGAGGGGGCAGCCCCTTTCATATACGGAATAATTTCTGTTCGTTTTAATTTCGCTCCTTACTTTCAGTTTAAAAAACTTGTTTTTTTTAATTTAATTTCTACTAAGATTCAAACTTTTGGTTTTATTTTTTAAGGTTTTTGAATTGTTGTGCCTTGTTAAAATAATAGATGTGGTTTTGTAATTACCAGTTTTTTGCTCTTTACGCAATTAAATATCTTTTCATACTGCAGTCTATTCAAAGATGTTTTATTATTAAAGAAAGTCCGATTACTAACACCGATTGTCTACTAAGCTTCAAACTTTTGGTTTTGTTTTTCAAGGTTTTTGAATTGTCGCAATCCCTTGTTAAAAGATATACAAATATTTTTGGAATTACCAATTCATTTGCTCTTTACGCAATTATGTTTCTTTTCATACTGAAATCTATTCAAAGATATTTGATTATTATAGCATGTCCGATTTCTAACAGCGAATTATACTAAGCTTCAAGTTTTTGGTTTTATTGTTTAAGGTTTTTATTGTTGTAATCCCTTAATAAAATATATATATATATATAAATATTTTTGCAATTACCAGTTTTTTGCTTTTTACGCAATTGAATTTCTTTTCATACCGAAGTTTATTCGAAGATATTCGATCATTACAGCAAGTCCGATTTCTTACAAAGCTTTCTACTAAGCTTCAAACTTTTGGTTTACTTTTTTAAGGTTTTGAAATTGGTGTAATCCCTTGCTAAAATATATACAAATGTTTTTGCAATTATCAGTTTTTTGTTCTTTAGGCAATTTAATGTCTTTATAAAAACAAAAATACGTTAAGAGCCTTAATTTTGGAAAAAAATATTGATGTTAGTGACATAATTTTTATATAGCGTTTTTTACCGAGCGTTTGCTTGACCGAGTGTTTTTTTGTCATTGCTACGCACAGTTTATAGAATTATCCAGTAAATCTATCGCAGATCATTTCTGGTCTTCATTCTCGGTACGAACAAAAAGCTCCTCCCACTTCTTTCTGCATTAGCGGGTTAGTCTGTTTCCGTCAATCAATGAGAAATGGTTACAAAGTGCATTATTCGTAATAGCGGGTTTCCACTTGTTTCGTGTCCAAGCGAAATCTGACTTGTCTACCCGTGAAAAGATCTAATGCCGCTTATGTTTCTATCTGCAAAAACGTTCTCTTGAGCACTCGCACCTTGGTCCGGGTTTTTATAATGGGTGAGATAGGGTATGATCATACTGCTAATTCTATAAACTGTGTTGCTACTCTAGCGCGCATACACTTATGCGTGCAATATAGTGGATTTGATATGAATAGAAAACAACTTCTTGCATGAACGTTATTTCCCCGTCGATCGAAGAGGAAGCAAAGAAATAGACTTATTTGGGTTCATCCACGTTATAAAATCGATTTTTTGTATTTTCATTGAAAATAATTGAAAAGGCGAAAACATTGAAATATACACTGTATGCCACCCCTATATTCTTAAGAATAGATTACACACACAGGCATTGGGAGGGGGACTGCAGTTAAAATAGAAGCTATTCTGAATGCCAATAGGTAGAAGTTTTTTTTAATGTAGATGAATTCAAATTTTGTTAAAATAGTATCTAGTTTAGCGCACATAAATTGAGTTAATACTATTATTTCATTTATGATCAATATGTTATGATTTATTTAGGGTCTAAGGCAGCGGGTAATTTGGGCTCAACCCCCTGACACTTGAAACTTCCTTGAATTTCTGGGCACTTCCTAATCAAATTACCAAGCATTTTTTTTTTCTTTTTTTTTAACAATTGGCCTGTCCATTCCAGGAAAAGAAATCCAGGTACTTATTCTTTTTTATGCTACACAGCGCTATAGACTGTACAAGCAAACCAGACACGGAGACCCATCAAACGGGATTTTGCTATCTAAATTGATTGCGAAGCGTAATTTCTTATCGCGTTTACTATATTTAAACTGTTGTTTTTTGGGGTTTAGGGGGGGGCGCGGTACCTAGGTTAGGTTAGATTACGTATTTAATATACGCTAAGCTTTACCCTCCACTCCCCCTATGCTTTATCCTGGGCTATATATGCAGATATATAGCCCAAATATGTTTCTAAACTATTTATTTTCATCCTATTTTATTTTGTTTCATTAGCATCGACCAAACTACTACTTTCTTGTGTAGTATATAAAGCATAAGTACCGAAATCCATTTATGACTTCCAATTTAGTTTTTTTTTTATGGCATGCCCTCTCTGCAAACATAAAAATATTAAAGTAAATTAAATTTCAAATATATCATATGATTTCTTTCTAGCCCAGACACTAACGCATTAAATGATACGGCAGTTCATTTTTCAGGAAAATTACACACACCCAGAGAACTGAGCTCGTAGCTACGTTTCCATTACCCTAATTCATATATCATTACATTTGAAACAAATATGGGGGCAAGTCTTATTTATTGCTTCACTTATATCAGCCTTTCGATCGAATCAAGCAAATTTCAATTCAATTCACCTACTTTTTTCATTTCATTTTATTAAATACCTAAGAAACTGAGCCAGAATTCCTAGCAGAAGAGGGACTATGTAAATCATAACAAAGGAAAAACACAGATTAATCCTTAAGCCTATGAGAAAACAACAGTAGTTTTTATGCCTCAAATATTCATAGGTTTATCCAAGGAGGAAGATTACTTACCCTGGAGAAATTGGTTCCGAGAGCCTTCAAAATCACCTTGCTCATTTCCATCCAAACACATTACTAGAGTTTTTGTACCAAGGAATGCGACATTATCAGGTAACTAAAAAAACCCAGCAGTTTAAAACATTAACAGGCAAAATATCTAACCAACTATTTTAATTCGAAAACTGTCTCGTGCCCGAAAAATTTTAATAAAGCAACAAAAATTTGCTTTATAAGTCCATTTTCAGGGTATCAAACTACAACATACTACTTTTCTGATGACAAAAAAAAAAAAAAAAAAAAAAAAAAAAAAAAAAAAAAAAATAATAATAAGATAACCCCCACTAGAGTTTACTAGGTTTTAGTTTCACAAAGCGCATTTACTCTAATAATGTTCATTTTACTTTTCTTATTTTTTTACTTGTTGAACGACTATGTTTGATGACAATACGTAGCCTCCATTTGGAGGTTCAGTCCGTCTTTGACATTTTCAAAGTAGACTACAACTACTCTAACCTGGCTGAAATTAAATACATTTCACTATATTCATGAGCTAAGTTTTCATTTCTGCCTCTGATGAAATATTTGAGATGTTGGTTAAGGGGTCTAGTAAGATATAGAATAAAGCGTTGGATTTTAAGTCCCTACAGGCGATGATGATAACCCGTTCATGGCCCTTCACCCAAGAAGTACAATGGAAGGCAGGGGGCCAGCCATCCTACGCTTTCACACACCCTTCCTGTCTACCTCATCTAAATTTCGCCAGGTATCATTTGGAGCTGTATCGGATCTGGTTGAGCTTACACTGGTTGAGTCACTGACCCTGGTTGAGCCTGGTTGAGTCACTGATCTGGTTGAGCTGCCACTGACCCTCGTTCCAAACCACATAATCAGCAACACCGGGGCTCGACTCCCCGTCCTCACAGACATTATTGTTATAAGCTTTTACTGAGTGGCAGGGACATGCACAGGGAGGGGGCCTTGAGGCTTCTCAATCCCAATTCATAATTTTATTGAATTTCTGGGCACTTATTTATTCAAATTATAATATAAAACCACGCTCCCATTCGTACAGTACACACTTTTAACTGAAGTAAGAACTGTGAATTACTTTCGAAAGTTAATTTTCAGGAATTGGTGCACAAAAGTACTGACCTCTGAACACTCAACATAAGGAATAACGGAAGTGCGTCCTTCTATTATACATCTTGCTTTACCGAAAGAACGCAACTTCCGCAGTGTTTTCTACAGAGCTGTTTTCATCTGGCGACTAAATCAATAGAGATCACAGTAGGATTTCAATCTATAATCAAGTATGTAATTGATCTATCCTAGTTCCAACGGACGCCAATAGAACTTTCTTGATGAGCTTATTATGTCAACAATATCTCTAACCGGCTTATTTTCATTAGTTTCCAGACCATCCAATATGATTTGTTATCTAAATAGAGGTAAACTTTCCCATTCGGGAGATTATCAAGAAGACCATATTGAATCAAAACCTTGTTTTATAAAAATGGTAAGAATGGGACGAAGGGGCGAGACTGAAAAAATAAAACAGCTCTCTAAAAAATGGAAGTCGCTCTTCGTTTTGAACGCTGCGAAAGATTTGTTGATATTTTCTTAATAGCTTGAGTTTGGAGAGAGATTTCCGGTATTTTTTAAAGAATAAACACGGTCAAAGGCAGCGCAATAGCGCTGCCTAAGTAAAGAACGATGCTGGCGCAATGTATTATTATTTATATTTTTTTTTGGTTGGTCTTAAACCAGGGCACTTCGTATCGAAGGAGTTGTCGTAGAAACTTCGAAAAGGGCTCATTCGCTTGGAAATTGGATTGGCTTATGTCCTTTTTAATAGTCGAAAGTTATTGGAAGGGAACAAACACCCCTTCCACGCCCAACATTTGACCAAACACATTCAATCAAAATTTTGAGACAGCTATTTTGTTCAACGTAGTTGAAAGATCTAGAAATTATGTCTTTGAGGAGAACACTCCCCCCATAGTCCTCAGGGCAAGGGTGTAATTTATGCCCTGGGGTATATGAGGTATTTATTGAAAGCGTTGTCGCAGAAACTTCAAAAAGGACTCATTCAATTTAAAATTCAAAGGGCTAGTGCCCTTTCTAATAGTCAAAAATGATTGAAGGGCAACTAACCCCCTCTCATACCCACCATTTTCCTAAACACATCCTATCAAAATTTTGAAATTGCCATTTTGTTCAACGCAGTTGAAAGTTCTGGAAATTAGATCATTGAGGATGATAAACCCCCCACAGCCCTCAGGGCGAGGGTTATAAGTTAAGCCCTGGGGGCATATAAGGTTTTAATAGAAATCGTTGTCATAAAAACTTCAAAAAGGGCTCATTTGATTGGAAAATGAAAGGGCTAGTCCCCTTTTTAATAGTCGAAAGTAATTGGAGGGTAGATAACCCCCCTCTAACGTTCACCAGTTCCCCAAACACATGCAATCAAATTTTTGAGATATCCATTTTGTTCAACGCAGTTGAAAGTTTTGAAAATTAGGTCTTTGAGGATGATAATCCCCCTCCAAACCCCTCAGGGCCAGGGCTGTGAGATATGCCCTTGGGGCATATAAGGTTTTTATAGAAAGTGTTGTCGTAGAAACTTCAAAAAGGGCCCATTCGATTGGAAATTGAAAAGGCTAGTGCCCTTTTAATAGTAGAAAGTGATTGGAGGACAACTGTAACGCCCACAATTTCCCCAAACACACCCAATCACAATTTTGAGATTGAGCCATTTTGAGCCATTTTTTCAACGTAGTTGAGAGTTAAGGAAATTAGGTGTTTAAGGATGACAACCCCCCCCCCCAGCCCTCAGGGTAAGGGTGGTATAGTATGCCCTGGATGCACATAAGGTTTTTACAGAAACGGTGTTGTAGAAACTTGAAAAAGGGCCCATTCGATTGGAAATTGAGAGAGTTAATGCTCTATTTAACATTTAAAAGTGATTAAAGGGCAACAAACCCCCCCTTTCACGCCCACCATTTCTTTAAACACATCCAATCAAAATTTTGAGATAACCATTTTGTTCAACGTAGTTTAAAATTCTGAAAATTAGGCCTTTGAGGATGACAATCCCCCCCACAAAACCATCAGGTCAAGGGTTGTAAGTTATGCTCTGGGGGCATATAAGGTTTTTAGCGAAAGTGTTGTCGTAGAAACTTCAAAAAGGGCTCATTCGATTGGAAATTGAAAGGGCTAGTGCCCTTTTAAATAGTCGAAAGTGATTGCAGGGCAACTAACCTCCTTTCACACCCACCATTTCCCCCGACACATTCAATAAAAATTTTTAGATAGCCATTTTGTTCAACGTAGTTCAAAGGTCCAGAAATTATGTCTTTGAGGATGACCAACCCCCCCACCCCAAGCCCCCTGGGCAAAGTTTATAAGTTATGCCCTGGGGGCATATTAGGTCTTAGGGCATATTAGGGCTTAGTATAGAAAGCGTTGTTGTAAAAACTTCGAAAAGGGGTTATTGGATCGGAAGTTGAGAGGGCTATTATTCTTTTTAGTACTCAAAAGTAATCGGAGGGAAAATCACACCCACCCCTTGCCCATCATTCCCCAAAAAATTTCAGATCAACATTTTGATATGGCCATTTTGTTCAACGTAGTTGAAAGGTCTGGAAATTATGTTTTTGAGGATGACAACCCTCCCCCCCATTGCCCTCAGGACAAGGGTTCTAGGTTATGGCTTTGGGGTATATAAGATTCTTATAGAAAGTTTCGTAACAGAAGCTTCAAAAGGGGTTGGTTTGATTGACAACTCAGAGGAGAAGCAACTTTCTTACTAGTCGAAAGTGATCAGAGGGCAAATGCCCCCCCCTACTCATCATTTCTCCAATCCCCTCCAATCAAAATTTTGAGATAGCCATTTTGTTCAGCGTATCAGAAAGGTCTGGATTTTATATTTTTGAGGATAAAAATTTCTCCCAGCCCTCAGGGCAACGGTTGTAAGTTAAGCCCTGGGGACATATCTGGTTTTATAGAAAGTGTGGTAATATAAACTTCGGGGGGGGGGGGGCTGATTGGATTGGTAATCAGACGATCTAGTTCTATTTTTAAGAGTCAAAGTGATTGGAGGTCAGTTACCCCCCGCCCCCCCCCCTCCCACACGTCGTGTTGTCCCGAATTGTATCTAATAGAAATTTTGAGATAGGCATTCTATTCAAAATAGTCAAAATGTCATATAACAAGGTCTTTGGGGTTGAAACAAACCCCAGAGATTTGGGGCAAGGGTTGTAAGTTGCCCCAATCTCTTTATTTTAAGGTTTTAAGATATTTAAAAATCTTAAATACCCCAGGGGATATTTAAGATTTTTATGGAAGGGATGATTGTTTAACTTTAGAAGAGGCTCAGTCTTTCTCCCTGAAAAAGACAATGTCAATATAAAACGAAAAGAAATTAATTAAAAAATTGTCTTCCACGAAATAGGTTTTTTCAAATAAAAAAGGTAAAGAACTCCATTAAACCAAAAATGAACCAAATAAACCAAAAAAAAAAAAAAAAAAAATTAATGAAAATATAACAAAAAAAAAAAAAAAAAAAAAATGAACGAAAATAGAATCAAATAATCTACCAAGCATACAACTACCACAACTCAGTATCAATAAATAAATGAAACCCAAAAACAAACAGAAATTAAAATAAATAAGAGTCAAACTCAAAACGAGCAGAAATTAATATGTGTAGGATTCTACACCCCAAGCTTACTAAAAGCCAGAATATAATTTGTACTTTACCGGAAAAATTCTTTTAAATGTTTTTACTTTTCCAACTTTAAGAAATCAAAAATTAATTAAGATTTTAACGGATAAATATCTGCATATGTATATTAAACTGACAATGCATATTTTTTTTCAGTAAATTCATTTTAATGTTTTTTTCAGTAAAGTATAAATCATATTCTGGCTTTTAGAAAGTATAGGGGTTTAGAACCCTACTTATTCTTGTTCTTATTCCTAAATGTGTGGCACCAGGTATAATTAAATATATGATTTGCCACTAGTCTCTTGTTGAAGTTTTAGAAGACTATTGACCCTTCTTTTAAAAGACTCAATAGTGAAACTTCGGTACTGGCAATTAGCCGGAACCCACGCGATATATTGTATAGGGAAGTTGCTTAAGAAACTGGTCAAACGAGTCTTTCAATAGAGAATTGGATTGCAAACCGTGGTTTGTCATTGCGTTTACGATATTTAAACTTTGTTGTTTGTCGTTTTTTTTTTTTTTGGGGGGGGGGGGTAGGGGGAAAAAGGTACCTAGGTTAGGTTACGTATTTAATATCCTAGCATATGCTTTACCCCCTAACCCCCTAATGTGCAAATATATAGCCTAAATTTGTTTCTAAACTATAATATTTTCATCATATTTTGTTTTATTTCATAAGCATTAACCAACCAATAACTCGACTTCTCGCGTGGGTTCCGGCTAATTGACAAGTACCAAAACTTCTAGTGATAACTTCCCAAGGAAGATCATTCCAAATCGTGCAACGTCGAATGAAGCTGTTCTTCAAATACCCGGCGAACCGACCTCAAGATAATTTGACCAAGCTATGTTTCTTTGTGTCTGTCTTGTCGGTTGGATAATAGAACATAGTACAAGAAAGCTCTAGAGAGGGAGGTGAATTTATGTTTTCGTAGAAAACAACCATCGACACTACATCATAGCTCTCACTAACAGACTGGAGAGAGACTGGGGATTTGGGGAACGACTAAACCTACCCTACTAGCCCTATTCTGAATCAATCGGAGCGGTTCTAAAAACGTTTCCGGAGCACCAGCGTACAGCGGGCATCCATAAACGGTTATCGGTCTGATGTGGGATGATTGAGCTGAGCGGTAGAAGGTTTTGTGTAACAAATAATGATTCTCAGGTTTCTTCTGCAGGAGGTTCACACCCGTTCGAGGTGGGCTTACAAAGAGAGAAATGCAGAAAAGTGGATTCCAAACATACGAAGCTTGGCTTTATTTATAGCTTCGTCCATGAAGATAAAGTTAGGGTGTATGCGTGGCACTTTCGATCGGGGTATCATCGGCTCCTTTGTTTTGGATGCATTAAAACTGAACACCCTGGCATAGGACCACTTTTCAATTTCCAAAAGAACCGTCTTTGGGAGGCTTGGGCAGTGAGACTTGGAACGGGTCTTCATGTTTCGGGGATGACTATATATGCCTTGGTGTCATCCGCGAAGTGATGCAGAGGGCTTGCAAGGTTGTCTGTCATGTTATTAATATAGAGAATGAAAAGCCGAAGTACCAATATACTACTCTGGGTACGCCTGCCATTAATGGACATTCGAGAAAAGTGAATCCGTCAAGAGCAACCCGCAGTGAACGATCTGAGAGAAAGATCTCAACTACCTTTAACAGACTTCCTCTGACTCCATACGCGCAAAGTTTCCTTAGTAGGTCACAATGCCATACTCTGATTATCTTTTTGCTAGAAATTCAATCAACTCCTGGTATTGGACTATTAAGCAGCCAACCGTTGAACATTTCCGGTGGAATCCCTATTGGTATTAAACCTTAAAGGTCTTTGATTCCAGGTATTAATAAAGTACATGATTAGAAACTTCTTCGCAAAACTTTTCCAATGCAGGGGAGGAGGCTAACAAGCCTATATGAGCCCACACTCATTCGATCTTCATCTGGCCTAGGTGCAAGAATGACATGGACAGATTTCCATGAGTGTAGACAAGCTCTGGAGGAAAACATAGCAGGAAAAGCGATGACAAAAGTCCAGCTAAATCAGCACTGCAGGACTTCAAGATAACATTAGGTATGCTGTTAGGAAGGGTGGATTTTGTCACATCAAGACACTAAAGAATGTGAAGGAAATTTGGTGTGGAATGGTTCACACGATCAAGGATATTTTCGGTCAGATCAGGGAAATCGGAATTTGTTTACCGTCGTCTAGATTTGAAGATTCAACAAATGCCTTCGCAAAAGCTTTGGTCTTTCCTCGTAGATCTTGAATGATAGTCCTATCTTGAATTTTTAGGGAAAGAATTGAAGTTGATTAGATGACACTAAAGCCTCTTTGACGATTCCCACCAGCTGTTATCAGAAGCATTTTTAAATTTGTTAGCAAATTTCTCTTTGTACTGAACCCGAGATTACCGAAACGTGTGAACTGCGTCTGTCCAGGCTTTTATGAAATCAAGTCTGTCCTTTTCGCCCTTTGAGAATAGTCATCACTTGCGTGCCTTTTGCTTTTCTCGGGTGCGCTTTTTGCAGTAGATGTTTAACCAAGGTTTGCCATTGCTGGACACCCAGATCCATTTCGAAGAGACATAACTTGCTACAGTCGACTAGGGACTGCTGGTACTTTTCCTTAGCTCTCTCAGGCCCTTCAAGGATGAAGACTCTCCATTGCTGAGAAGCAAGTGCGAAGCCATTCCAATCTCCTCTTTTGTATTTTCAGAGTTGTCACTTGTGCTTAATAGGGGGCAAAATACGAAGAATTCTGCGCAATGACGGCCATGTGGTCTTCTGTTAAGGTATGACCGCCAACCTTAAAGGAATCTGGCCGATCCGCAAGGTAGAGATTAAGACAAGATGATCCTTTTGGGCCATAGTGTTAATAAAATTCAACCAGGTTTTTAAGCCCATACGAAAGAGAAAGATCATAAAGGTTTAACCCCTTTTTATTAGTGTTTTTGCTAAGGAGCCATTCGCTATGATGGGCATTAAAATATCCATGAAGCGTCATGGCAAACTTAGCGATTTGTTTAAATGTAACCAAGGGAGGTTTCAAGGCACCTAGTAATCTGGCAGGCTGGAGGGCTTTACATAGTTCCAATGATAATAGACTTATTTTGAAGGGATACCCTCGCATGCTGAATTTGGGAGATCCAGACCTGAGTATAATATATAGCCCTTTATACAAACGGTAAAACTCCTCCTCCATATTTCGCCCCGTCAATGCATGCTCGGTCTCGCCTGAAGAGCGTGTACCCCTGTATGGCAACCTCACTGCTCGGTATCTCGTGGTTAAAATTTTTCTCAGTAATGTACACAATAGATGGTTTGACAGAGTTCACCAAATATAGAAACTGGTCAAGTTTAGTTCTGATACCTTGTACATTTTTGAATGGAGTGGAAATGGATTGTAAAAGTCCGAATGGATTGCCCGTGGTCGTGCCAAAGGTCTTTAATGAGAGGTCAGATTGATCAAGGGCTTATTTTGATGATTTGTAACCAGGCACAAGACGCCTTGTTAGGTCGTTAGGAGGCCAAGAAATACAAAGGCTAGTGCATTCCTTGGATAGAGACGGGCCATAGGACCCTTTACCCATTCTCAGCAACGGAGGTGTTGCCCCAGGAAAGGTTGCACCTAAGTTAAGCTTGGAGTGGATCATTTACATGACACCTCTGAGAATTCGTTTCGTGAACAAAAAATTAGTAGAAGCTGGGGCACCAAAAGCACGTCAAAGACAGAAAATATAGTTAATTGAGAAATACAGTTTTCCAAAAACCCTAATAGAAACTGACAGTTACCTTACAGAAAAAGCAAAAAATTCAGATAAATAGATTGAGATTGTTTAAAATGGAATAGTTATAGTTAACAAATTGTTAACAATACTTTTAGTGGGTTATGGACAGTGGGCGCAACTTGAACCTATCGGCAGAATTTGCACATATGCAAAGTCAGAGGCATAGCTTACACTATCGTTTTTGCGTATAACATTGCACCGCCTATAAGAAAGCTACAGGATAAGCGTAACCTCCCAGGTAATATTTTAAGAATCCAGTATATTTCCCTTGCTGTTCAAGCTAAGGGACAGAAAGCTTCCTATTTAGGGGTTTCGGACAAGAAATTCTAAAAGTGTACTTCGTTTTTTACGAAGGAATTTTTAAAATATTGACTTTGAATGTAACTGTACAAGCCTGTACTATAGTTAAGTGGCCTATACAAGTTAGTATCGGCAAGAGATCATTTTCTATTATAATTAATAAAAAAAAAACCTTTTTCACAAAATAAGTTTCTCAAAGAGAAGTAAAGAACCCCATTAAACCAAAAATTAGCAAAAATAAAATCAAATAATCTACTAAGCGTGAAACTACCACAAATCAGCATCGATAAATAAATGAAACCCAAAACGAACAGAAATTACAATAAATAACCGAGTCAAACAAAACGAGCAAAAATTAACATGAGTAGGGCTCAAAACCCCTATGCCTTCCCACAGGCCAGAACATAATTTGCACTTTACTGGAAAAATACAAATGTTTTTACTTTTATAACTTTAATAAATAAAACAATATTAACATTTTGATTACTAAATATCAGTATATAATATATATATAAATATATAAATATATAAATATATATATATATATATATATATATATATATATATATATATATATATATATATATATATATATATATATATATATATATATATATATATATATATATATATATATATATATATATATATATATATTTGCACAGTAAAGTGCAAATTATGTTCTGGCCTTGGGAAGGCAGAGGGGTTTTGAGCCCTACTCATGTTAATTCTGCTCGTTTTGGGTTTGACTCGCTTATTAATTGTAATTTCTGTTCGTTTTGGTGGGCAGCTAGCAATCATAGCAAAAAACATACAACAAGTAATAATATAAATGAATAAATAGATCTTAAAGCGAGTGATGATTAGATTGAATATGAAAATCAAGATTAAAACGAAAGACAATTTTTCCTATTGAAGAATAAATGAAACTTAAAACGAACAGAAATTAAATAAACAATTGCAAACAAACATACGATAGATATTAATGTAAATTACTAAATAAATCTTGAAACGACTAAAACTTAAATTGAATGTGCAAATCAAGCTTGAATCGAACAAAAATCACTACAAACAAGGGTTTTGGTATCACCTCCTTCTCTCACTGTAGAAGTCTAAAACCTAATGCGTCATTGGTGCTTTACTGAAAACTATATGCGTCTTGAACAGTCTTGGAAAGTATAAACAACATCAAATTGAATATCTGATGTATAAGGATATTAGTTGAAATTTCCATCAGTTCAAGAATTTATTTCACTGTAATTTTATTTTTATTTTCAATGCTGTAAGAACTGGAAAAGAAAATTTTTGTAAAATAATTCGTTTTCAGTTAAGCGCCAATGACGCAATAGGCTTTTGGTTTTTATTTACAGTTAATGAAGGAGGCAGTATCCAAACGCTTGTTTGTAGTGAAACTATATTCGTCTTGAACAACTTTAGAATAAGTTAGCGAACTGAACTGAACGTCTTATGTATGACGATATTAGTTGCCGACAGCTCATCCGTCCAAAATGTTTCTACGATTGTAATGTTTATTTTCAATATTAAGCACAAAAGAGAATATTTGTAATAAAGTCAGTTTTCAGCAAAGCGTCAACGACGCAGGGGGTTTCAGACTTTTATAGTGAGAGAAGGGGGTGATACCAAAACCCTTGTCTGTAGTGATTTTTGTTCGTTTCAATCTTGATTTGCATATTCAATTTAAGTTTTACTCGTTTTAAGATTTATTTATTAATTTACATTAATATCTATTGTATTTTTGTTTTCATTGATTGTTTATTTAATTTCTGTTCGTTTTGAGTTTCATTTATGCTTCAATAGGAATTTTTTTTTCTTTTTAATCTTGATTTTAATGTTCAATATAATCATTACTCGCTTTAATATCTATTTATTCATTTATATTATTACTTGTTGTATGTTTTTTACTATGAATGTTTATTTAATTTCTGTTCGTTTTGATTTTCATTTATTGTTTAATAGGTTTGTTCTTTAATAGGCACTGGTAGTGTGTGTGTGTGTGTGTGTGTGTGTGTGTGTGTGTGTGTGTGTGTGTGTGTGTGTGTGTGTGTGTGTGTGTGTGTGTGTGTGTGTGTGTGTGTGTGTGTGTGTGTGTGTGTGTGTGTGTGTGTGTGTGTGTGTGTGTGTGTGTGTGTGTGTGTGTGTGTGTGTGTGTGTGTGTGTGTGTGTGTGTGTGTGTGTGTGTGTGTGTGTGTGTGTGTGTGTGTGTGTGTGTGTGTGTGTGTGTGTGTGTGTGTGTGTGTGTGTGTGTGTGTGTGTGTGTGTGTGTGTGTGTGTGTGTGTGTGTGTGTGTGTGTGTGTGTGTGTGTGTGTGTGTGTGTGTGTGTGTGTGTGTGTGTGTGTGTGTGTGTGTGTGTGTGTGTGTGTGTGTGTGTGTGTGTGTGTGTGTGTGTGTGTGTGTGTGTGTGTGTGTGTGTGTGTGTGTGTGTGTGTGTGTGTGTGTGTGTGTGTGTGTGTGTGTGTGTGTGTGTGTGTGTGTGTGTGTGTGTGTGTGTGTGTGTGTGTGTGTGTGTGTGTGTGTGTGTGTGTGTGTGTGTGTGTGTGTGTGTGTGTGTGTGTGTGTGTGTGTGTGTGTGTGTGTGTGTGTGTGTGTGTGTGTGTGTGTGTGTGTGTGTGTGTGTGTGTGTGTGTGTGTGTGTGTGTGTGTGTGTGTGTGTGTGTGTGTGTGTG
>NC_142811.1:40890175-41037211 GCF_049724085.1 Artemia sp. Qi Xiang Cuo | reverse complement strand
CTAGCGTCCCGTGCTAGAGGCTCGAATGCTGATATGAGGAAAGCATACCTGAAACATTTTTGATCTGTTTCAAAACAAATCCGCTGGACCCCTTGACAACCTACTAGATCTTGATTGTAATTTAAAACTATTGCCCCCTCAGACCCTGCCCCTTCCCCCCCTCTTAAAATAAAATCTTTGTTAAATTTTCAAATATTAACACTTAAATTTTCAACAAAAAGAACTACAGACCCACTCCCATTTTCATTAAAGTTCTCGAGATGCGTTATAATTTGATCGACCCAATCCATGAAAACACCCCTAAAATTTTCCAAATTTGAATAAGCCAAACGCATCTCGGAATGTATAAAATGATAATAAACTTCGCTTTTTCCCACATTTAAATAAAAATCCTTTAAAACACTGGAGACCTTAATTGAAATCCCTACCTCCCCACAACTGAATTTGATTCTCCAGAAGTGCACAAATTTTATCCACATATGCATGCACAATTTCTACAGGGTCATAAACAAAATTTCCCCCCATAAGTGTATTAAAGGGATCCCCAAACGTCGAAGTGAAAACAACTATATTATTTAAAATTATATTCGACAATTGAAAATCGGGGAGAGATGTACCCCCCTCCCCCGCGTGGAGTGTTACCCCTACCCCACCTTGGTGCATCAAAAAGTGCAACGGCTACCCTTCAGGGGGTCGAAGTGGCGTCGTGTTGGGATAGAGGGCGGGAGGAAGAGGGGTACTTGTAAAAAAATCTAAAAGCTGCAAAATAATAGGACTCAAGTATAACAGCACAACAGCGCGATTATCTAATTTAAAAAAATCAGCTAAAAAGTCATCAATATCGAAAGGTACTTCAATAGAGTTAATGATTTCGTTGTCCTGAAACTCCACTGGCGGTGTTAGAATTGGTTCTTCCTCTTCTTCACTGGACGGAGAGTAGGGGCCCAATGCTCGTCCGATCTATAAATGAAAAAATAGATTATTTTCAAAGTGTTCAAATCATCCCTACTGTTAAAATTTGGATTATTATTGCTTAATAACATTTGGTTAATTCAACTGAAGATAATCTAAGATATGACATAGAAGGCGACAATTTGGTCGTTTATTTTCAAAGTGTTCAAATTTTTTTATTTTTTTCGTGGCACTGTACCACCGCGCTTCCCCCGGTGCTTCCCGGACCCCCCGGTGCATCCCTGTGGCACTTCCCTGACCCGTGGCGCATCCCCTGGCGCTTCCCAAACCCTGCCCCCACAGCACTTCCCGGACCCATCGGCGCTTCCCGGTCCCCACCGCGGCTCCCGGCCATTTACATAATGTCCGCCAAAAGTTGAAATATTTCTAATTCCATACAGGTTTGGTAAACACATGAGTTTAATTATGGAGGTTAGATGAACGAGTTTGAACTTCAAAATGTTGAGAATCGTTAAGCCGCTTTCCCCCTCACTTCTTAGGCATTATACCGCTATATTTTGACATAAAGCTCTCTGCGCGAGGTTATAAATAATTTTGGCATCTCCTTTCCCCTGTTTTGTTTTACATTAGCGGTTTCAGTCAATCAAGGTTTCAATGGCCTTTGCGTAATTCTGTGTTTTCTGAAATAGCGGAGAACAAATTGTCTGCAAAATTAATATTAGGACATTGGAGTTCTATATTCTATGTAGGAGCGAAACATAGCACGATAGAAATATTAAGTGTAAATTAGAACGACAATATGTAACAGATGTGATAATCTCTCTCAAAATTAGGTGAAAAAGAGCAGTCGGTGTTTCACAGGTACCTAAAAATATATGTGATATCAATAGAGAAAATAGTAAAGATTAGAAAAAATAGAATTTTGAGTTTCAAAGGTGGTGATTATTAATAGAATTTACCTAAAAATATTCGCTTATGAAATATCGAAGCGATAGCAAAGATTAGAAAAGAGTGGTTTCTTTGCAAAAAAAAATTACATTTAGATATCTCCGAGGGATATAAATTTAAAACAATGGTTGGGGGGTCAGGGGTTAATATCCCGCTGAGATAAGTTTATATTGGGGTTGAAAAAGAAAAAACATTGGAAAAAATAGATAGGTGTGAAAAAATGCTTACATTTGCATAATCGGTTGGGGCTTGGGTGCCCGAAGGATCTGATAACGTGTGTTGGAGGGCGGGGGGGGGGGCAGCGCTCTGTTCTTGCGCGGCTGGGCCGGCTATTTCACGATCTTGCGTAGCTTCGGCATTGTAGTTATCCGTCCACTCTCTCTTTAACTTTCTGCCAGGCTGCATTGGGGCTGGCACTGATGGGGCTGCCTCACCCTCTCTTGCTTTCTTGGAAGGAGGGGGCACGCATTTTTCATAATTTGCCTTAAAAGAAGAGAAAAAATTAGTATCAAAATAATTTGCCCCTTTTTTTTTACAGAAAGAAAGTTAGTACCCTCATCCATGTAATTTATCTCTTTTCAGTAAAGCAAAAACTAAAAATTTCGCGAGAAATATATTATGCTTAGAAATCAAACGTTTTTATTAGACAATCAGTAGTCAATAGCCATAGGATAGGAATCATTGTTTCTATTTTTACCATTTAGAAAAATATTAAATTTTTCAGTCTATAGGCTTTAAATTAGATCGTTAACCCATCGACCTGTAGGCCTATATTTTGCAAACATAGGTTAAAATGCTATTCAATTTATACATAATATTATCTTCATGCAACTCCCAAAGACTTTTCTAGCCCTGTACTGTTTGTTTTCATTTTACACTGATGGCGGTAGATTTGAAGGCATTGCCCTCCCTCGTTACAAAATTTACTTACCACGAAGCTGTTAGAAGCATTGTATTGCCCCCTCCCCCCTTTCACATAATGTTCTAAATATATTGTTAAACTTAATTTGAAAATAATCTCTTTCACCGCTTCTCCGACAAATACAAAGCCCTTACTTTTAATGCGAAGAAATAGTTTGTTTTCATTTTACACTGATGGCGGTAGAATTGAAGGCATTGCCCTCCCCCATTACATAATTTACTTACAACGAAGCTGTTAGAAGCAATGTATTGCCCCCTCCCCCCTTTCACATAATGTTCTAAATATATTGTTAAACTTAATTTGAAAATAATCTCTTTCACCGGCTCTCTGACAAATACAAGGCCCTTACTTTTAATGCGAAGAAATAGTTTGTTTTCATTTTACACTGATGGCGGTAGAACTGAGGGCATTGCCCTCCCCCTTTACATAATTTACTTACAACGAAGCTGTTAGAAGCAATGTATTGCCCCCCCCCCTTTCACATAATGTTCTAAATATATTGTTAAACTTAATTTGAAAATAATCTCATTCACCGGCTCTCCGACAAATACAAGGCTATTACTTTTAATGCGAAGAAATAGTTTGTTTTCATTTTACACTGATGGCGGTAGAATTGAAGGCATTGTCCTCCCCCTTTACATAATTTACTTACAACGAAGCTGTTAGAAGCAATGTATTGCCCCCTCCCCCTTTCACATAATAGTCTAAATATATTCTTTAACTTAATTTGAAAATAATCTCTTTCACCGGCTCTCTGACAAATACAAGGTTACGAAACTACAAGCTTAATATACAGCAATCTCTTTTTGATTAAAACCGTGTTAATTTGTCAGAAAAACAAACCATTTCGAGCTGAGAAACCTTTTATAGGAAGTTCTCTAAAAAGGGTGAAATCTAATTTTAACCTCGCGTAGAGCATTATGTCAAAACCAGAGCGGCATTTTCATTAAAAATTGACAGAAGTCAATGGTCGCTTTTAGCTAGGATATAGAAGGAAGGAATTTAACGAAATGGTATTTCTTTTTTCGAGAGTTTTGTTTTAAAAAAGTGAGGGGGGGGGGTAGGTTTTGAGGGTAAAAAAAAATATATAATTTATTTAATTTTGACGGAGAAACAGTTCCTTTTGACTTTGGCTGCCGCGCTCGTAAACACATAGGAAAAGGGGTGACAGCTAATTTTAACCTCTCGTAGAGCATTATGTCAAAACCAGAGCGGCATTTTAATTAAAAATTGACAGAAGTCAGTGGTCGCTTTTAGCTAGGATATAGAAGGAAGGAATTTAACGAAATGCTATTTCTTTTTGCGAGAATTTGGGGTTGTAAAACAATGGTGGGATGGGGTTAGGGTAAAAAGAATATATTTTATGTTTTACATTGATTATAAGGATGTTTGTAAGGTTTGGGGGGGGGGGTGAGGGGTTTGGGGTAAAGGAATATATTTACGTGTTAGCTGAATATACTGGAGGATGTCCAAGGAAAATAATTTTATTTGAAAATGTACTAAAACGGAACTTACATGGTAAATTGTAGTTGCCAAGGCTTCTAATTCATCAATATTATCCATTGTTGCTTCCATTGTGTCAAAATACTTTCTGATAATTTAATCACATCGCATGTCCGTTATATACAAAATCTCAAAGGTGAATTGTTATGTAATGGGGAAAATTATATGTAAGCAGGCCCCTGATTGGTTGAGAAGGAGGATGTAACAAGCCCTCTGATTGGTTGAGAACGAAACACGTGATCTAACTGTTTCCGAGACACTCATAACATTTGGCGAAAGCAACAACAACAAATACTATTTCTGGATCATAACATTCACGATCGATTATGCAATCAAGTTCTCGGAAATTCACTTCCCCCTCGAGTCTTAGATCAATAAAATTGTTCCCGTTAGAATTCAATGCGCATGTGCAACCTTCGTTCCGGAGTTATTACACATAGAAACATCAAATAAATCGACCTTGGAAAAAGAGGTCATTGATCGATTACGCAATCATTCTCCCTAGGGAGGCTATGCCCATATAAGGAGTTCGTTCAGTTGTTATAGGGTCACTTCTACTGGTATCCGGGATCATTGCTTATCCTGAGGCGAAAATAATTTCAATGATTAGAAGAACATGAAAATTGGAACTTGGAATGATACAACGTTAAAAAATGACTATCGTATCGACATTTTGACTGACGAATTCAGACGATTCGAACTGGATTTATTAAGAGTTTCAGAAACTCATATCCCAGGGGTAGGATGCATGAAATTAGGTGATATAGAATTTGTTTACTCAGGCAGAAAGTATGGGGTACATAGACAGGGAGAAGGGTTCATGATGAATAAGGAAGCTGCTAAGTCTTGTTTAGGCTGGGAAGGTATTAATAATAGAATACTACTTGCTCATTTTATGACCAAAAATTTCAGGGTATCAGTTATAGTAGTACATGCCCCTGTAGAACCGACTGACGGAGATACTAGGGACTCAGATGAATTTTACTTACAGTTACAGGAGCAAATAGACAGGGTCCCAGGTTGAAATATGACGTTATTACTGGGAGATTTTAACGCCCAGGTTGGTAGAAACAGAGATAGATGGTATCCTAACCTAGGTAAATTTGGCATGGGAAAAGAAAACAGTAATGGATACAGACTTTCGCAATTTTGTAGATATACCAATCTAGTTATAATCAATACGGTGTGTGGTCATAAAATGGCTCATAAGTTAACATGGTATTCACGTGATGGTAAGACAGCAAACCTTATTGATTATGTTATTGTAAACCGAAGACTGGCAGGATCAATACAAGATGCTAGGTATTGGAGGATTATCGTGCGGGGTCACCACTTTTAAAGGCAAAAATGGCGCAAGGAGTTGCTATGCCACTTACTGGAGGGGGAAGATCCCTCTTTGGCCCCAAATTAGTGGGATTTCCGCGGTTACTCCAACGGTTCCGTATACTAATGTGATCGGATGGTCTATGGCCACATTTAAAGCCAAAGTTTAACGATAAGATTTCTAACTAACTCTTTTAGATTCGACCTAAGCTGAAAAGTTAAGAGAGTACATAGAAAAATCTTACTGCATTAACAATCACGCGGTATAAACATAACTAACTAAAAAATGGACTCTTCCTCCCAGCCCGCTAGCCGCGTGCTGCGGCGGGGGGTACTACGGTGGTAATGAATCTTTCCAGCCAATCCTTAGACTTACTAATCTACTGGCCGACCTCCCTAACTGCACAATTATTTCCCTTGTGGTCTATTAAGCACGTACGCAGTTAAAAGGACCCAAAATTGCGTCAAAAAATAATAGGAAAATTAATATTTATTACTTAAGGAAGGAAAATAATTAAGTGGCCAAAAGAAATGAATCTGGGAGGGACATTTATCTGAAAAAACTGGGTTCAAGGGTTCCAACACCTCCCTCCTAAGATAAATGGCCCACATCCCCGTTGGAGTGGCTGGAAATTCAGACACAAAATCAAATTGAAATAAACACTAAATTTCTTTTTCATCTTCCTCTAGTCTTCCACGTCTTCCAAGTTCATTTCTTCCTTAGAGCTCCTGCCGTGCGAGGGTTTCTGCTTTGCTGATTAATGTGGGGTACTATGTAGTTTTCCTTATTTTTCAGTAGCTTATCTTCCTCCTCCGTTGGAAATAATTGTAGGATGTCTTCCTCGGGTCTCGTAGAAATTGATTGTGCACAGCACAATCAAAAACACAAATTTTTTTGCTCTCACGAATTTACATTTGAGAGGAGCAGAGAATCAATTTCTGGCAAATGTGATGATACCAGCCATCGTGAAAAATTGGCTGGACTAGCTTCTTAATTTCCATCCGTGGAAACAACCTCACATTTTGATAAAAAAGTAAATTGCCCCTTGGCATAATTTCAAATAATCTAAGGCCGAAAATACACAGGCCTGTGAAAACGATAAGGGTTTAGGAAAATGAAGTAAAAACCTGAGCGAACCATGAATCGCTTTTTTCTGGTTTCCCTCCCCCAGGATAATTAACTGAAGAATATACGTTGATGCTAATTGAAAATGAAATTTGGATACATCTCCCACTGAATACAATTTGCCGGAAATACTTGTCGACTCCTATGAAGAATAACAGCTATGAATAGGGTTGCTGGGCAACGATTTTGGTGAAGTTTGAAGTGACTGGGAGAAAGTATCCCCCTTTGACTTCAGAACAGAAAGGCAACATCTCGGTAAAGGGAACACAGCTTGTCCGCCAGTTGCGTATTGAGAGAAATGGCTACCTTTTGCGACTTCCCGCAGGGGATCTTCCCCAAGGGATTCCTTCCCCTCATAAAGGATCGACATATCTTTTGAATTGATAATACTAATTTCAGATTCGTTTCCAAACTTTTCCAATCCGACTCGACATTCAATATCTCCCAACTTTCCCCCAACCAGTTGTAGGTCATTCATCTCTCTTTTGTAATTATCTTCTTTTATTCCCCATGGGTCTTTGACCTCTTTTTCCCCCTTATTGTCCATATTTTCAAGGCACAGCCCATTCGACATTTTTTTTTCCCCTATTATTTATATATCTCGTTATTCCAATCGGGACATGCCGTCAGCGTTCCCGTTATCTGTACCTGGTCTTGACTTTATTTCGAAGTCGTATTTTTGTAGGTACAGGGCCCACCGTGCTAATCGTCGGTTATCTGGCTTCATTATATTTAGCCATTTCAATGGGTTGTGGTCTGTCACTATTGTAAATTTTCGTCCATATACATAATAGTCCAGTTTTTTGACCGCATAAATTTTCGCAAGGCATTCTTTTTCAATTGTGCTATACTTTAATTCTGCTTTTGATAATTTTCTGGATATAAATGTGATTGGATGTTCCCCATCTTCAAAATTTTGGGATAAAACTGCCCCTAATCCATAATCTGAACTGCCAGTTTGTAGCACAAATGGTAAGAAAAAATCTGGATTTCTCAGTATCCTTTCGCTACAAAAAGCATCTTTCAGTATATTAAATGCATTTTTTTCAATTTGTGGCCATGTAGTGGGGTCTAAGGCCCCCTTTCGTGTTAACTCCGTCAAAAGTGTAGCAATCGTTGTAAAATTTGGTATGAATTTTTGATAATATCCTGCAAACCCCAAAAATGACCGAACTTTTTTCTTTGTGGTCGGAACTGCTGCGTTTCTAATTTTTTCTGTTTTTTCCCTTAATGGGGCTATTATACCGTTTTCTATCTTGTGTCCCAGGTATTCTGTCTGTGTCTGCACTAATTTACATTTTTCTACATTCAAAGTTAGTCCTGCTCTCCTCAGCCTGGTTAATACTTGTTCCATATGGATTAGATGTTCATTGAACGAGTTCGAAAATACTATAATATCATCCAAGCAGGCTCTTGTATATGGTAAGGAATTTAAAATATAATCTAAGCGCCTCTGGAATGTTTCTGATGCCCCTTTTAGTCCGAATGGCATGCAACTAAATTTATACGACCCAGATGGAGTAATAAAGATAGTTTTGGCTGAATCATCGGGGTCCATTTTTACTAGCCAATATCCCCTTCCCAAGTCTAAAAGTGATATAAATTTTGCGGAGCCAACTAACTCTAGAACTTCATCCATTCTTGGTATTGGGTACGCGTCTGATTCGGAAATATTACTCAGTTTCCTGTAGTCTATACAAAATCTAATGGAGCCATCTTACTTTGGGGCTAATACGACTTGTGCCACAAATTTTGAAATTAATGGTTCTATCACCCCTCCATCTAGCCGGCAGGCACATTATTGTTGCTTTTCTCTTATCTTTGCTTTCGGTATTCAGTCTGGATATGGTTTTACCGGTTTCTTGTTCTTTAATAGTATTTTATGTACTACATTTTCTGTTTTTCCGATTTGGTATGTTAATACGTCTGCAAATTCCGTGAATAATTTATTTAATTGGGATTTCTGAGCCTGGCTCAGATATGTTTCTGCCGAAACCCTTTCAATGGCGTTTATATGTGTTTCTGCCGGGTCAATTGTATCTAACGGGGCACTGTCCTCGTCATGTTCTGAGGTCCAAATTATGAGACAGCTCTCTTGCAGATCCTTGAGGTTTTCCTTTTCATTTTCCTTGTTAAATTTACTAAGTAAATTCAATGGTAAACTTCTTCCTTTTTTCTCGATTCATATAATTATATCGTATAATTCAAATAATTCATTTTCTTTTTTATCTTAAAAGTTCCCTTCCATCTCACTTCCAATTTATTATTTCCGTCTGGTAATAAAATGAGGACTTCCTCCCCTTCCTTGAATTCGCGCATTCGGGCGGATTTATCGTACCATGTTTTTGTTTTGTCTGCATATTTCCTCTGTGCTTGTTTTGCAATTTCATGGTATTTATACAGTTTCTCTCGTAGTCATAGCAAGTGGGTTATCACTGTTCCTTCTTGTTTCTCCTTGGTTGTTAATAAGTCTATGGAACTGCCTACCACCCCCCTCTTAATTGTTTTATATAGTACTTAAATTGGTGAGAACACCATTGATTGTTGCGGGTGTTCTGTTCACGCACAAAGGACAGAATGAAGCAGCTTGTCCCAGTGTTTTACATCGTCTCTTGCAAAATGTCTCAACATACTAATTAGGGTACCCTTAAATCTTTCTGTCACTCCATTTGTCTGAGGATGGAACGGCGTGGTTAATAACTGTTTAATAACGATAATTTCGTTTTATTTTCGAATGTTTGTTGATATAAATTTGGCTCCATTATCTGTTAAAACTTCCTTTGGGATTCCGTGACGAGAGACATTTTTCGCTAATTCCTCTGCGATTTTTGGTGATTTTGCTGTTCGTATTGAGATAGCTTCTGTGTACCTTGTAACCAGATCTTTAATAACTATAATGAATCTGTTTCCCGCGCTATATTTCAGAAGTGGGCCTACAATGTCCGTTGAAATTCTCTCAAATGGTTTACCGAAAATGGGCATTTTTTTCATTGGAACTTTTTCATTTGTTTTTTTGTATGCAACTAATTGACAATCTTTGCATCTTTTACAAAAGGTGATAATATCTTTTTTTAAACCTTTACACCAAAAACGCTGCAAGACTCTATCTCTTGTTCTTTGGGATTCCATGTGTCCCCCTTTGGGCTTGAGTGAGCCAATTTTATTACTTCTTTCCTTAATTCATATGGTACCAAATGTTGTAGTTTTCTAGCGTTTTCCCCGGTCTCCATTATTTTGTAAGGTAGATTTACATTACTGGAGAACTGTTTAGATTGTGGATTCTTTTGGTTCGTCAGTGCTACTTTTATTTTTTTGCAATCTCTATCATTTGTTTGTAGTTTTGCAAATTTTTCGGAAGTTATTCCGAGTGTTTCGGTTAGTTCCTCTTCGGTCTTTCCTCGTTCTTTTTCCACGGTCGATAATTTTTCTTGTTTTTGGTTATATTCCTTTTCATCCGCCCTTCTTTTGCTTTTAGGTTTTCTCGGTTTTGTATTTTTTATGAATATCTCTTCGTTAAAATGAAATTAGTTTTGTATATTATGATCATCATTTTAATTAATGGGGGGCACAGCCCCCCTCTTATTTTTTTCTTTACTCCGTGTCACCGCATTTACTCTTTTTCCCATGTAGGTTGCTTCTAGTGCAAGAAAGGTTTCGATATTTCCGAAATCTCCCCCTGACAAAACGTCTACTGCAAGAGTAGGTATAACCCCAACTTTTAATTCCTTTTTAACCGTATTTCCCTTTTTATGGGCTAATTCTATTATGACCTGAGCTGTCGGACATTTATGTTCTGCTCCATAGTAGCATAGCGATGCCACTTTATTTTTGTAATTTATTTCAGTTTTCTTTATTAAGTGTTCCCGTACATAGGTTTGGTCGCTGCAGGAATCAATAGCTATTTCTACCGATTTACCATTTAGTTCGCCACACACTTTGTGTGATTTTGCAAATGCGCAAGTTTTCATATTCTCCGGACTTTTAACCCATGCGGTTCTCTTATATGTTTGAGGCTTTTTCCAATTCTCTTGGGATCGATCATTTCTCGGATTGTCTTGTCTTCCGTATGCCCCTTCTTCCCTTGTTCTGTAATTATTGTCGTAATTTTTTTTTCGCGCTTCGGCAATCTGAGGCGTAATGTCCTCGTTTATTATAGTTATAACAGGTAACGTCATACTGTTCCTGTTTTTGGCCGTATTTTCTACCGTCTTTATTTGGGTAATTGGTGCTATAGTGGCCACTCAAGTTACAGCGGTAGCATGTTACTTCTCCTTGTGTTTGCCATCTTTGGCTAGCATTCTTTTTATTTTCTGTGTACGGGTATTCTTTTCTGCCATTTCCTCCTAACCTTGGTTTTTGTGGGAATGCCTCCCTTCTAATTTCAATGTGCCTGTCCGCTAATTCGGACATTTCTTCAATTGTTTGTGGGTTTTTCTCTTTTAAGTACATTCTCTTATTTGGATATGTATTTTCTAAGAATTGTTCCATTGCTGTTTTATTAACTATTCCCGTTTTATTGTCTTTTTTTTCCTCCGGGTCTTCTAATATTGTATAATACTCTATCTCTAGCCATTTTAAACACATATTTTTCAATTTGTACCCGTGGTCCGTATAAGTCTCGTTGTCTCGTTTTCTTTCGTTTCTAAACCTTCTTTGAAAGTGCTCGGGGAAGAGTTGAAATTTTTCAAAAATGGCTTGTTTTAGCATTTCAAAATCTTTTGAGTATTCCATTGGTAATGCTTTATATGCAAGTTGTGATTTGTAGTTAAGGAGAGGCTGTATTCTTGTCACCCAATTTCCTCTCGGTAATCCGCTTAATTCAGCCGTTTTTTTAAAATTGTATATGTATAAATGTACATCTTCATTTTCTTTCATTGGTTGAAGGTTTACTGCCTGCATTATCTCTATTGTAGACGATTTCTGAGGCTCTTGGTAGTTTCTGCCTGCAATCATTTCCATTATGTATTTTCTTTCTTCTCTGTCTGCCTCCTCCTTTTTTTCTCTGGCTATCCTATCAGCCTCTTCCTTTTTTTCTCTGGCTATCCTATCAGCCTCTTCCTTTTTTTCTCTGGCTGTCCTATTAGCCTCTTCCTTTTTTCTCTGGCTATCCTATCAGCCTCTTCCTTTTTTCTCTGGCTATCCTATCAGCCTCTTCCTTTTTTTCTCTGGCTATATCTCTGTCTCTCATGAAATTTAATATTTGTTGCGCTGTATCTACTTGAGTACTCTTTCACGAGCTCCTACTTGAAATCGAATTTCTACTAATCCTGCTACTTGGCCTACTCTGAATCTCACGGTTATTATATTCTCTTAATTCGTTTTCTGCGTCTACTCGTTGTATACTATTCTCTTCTCCCTCCATCTCCCCCACTTTTTGTGCCCTCTTGGAAGGATGAGTTTGTTTTTATATACCCGTTCTTTCATGTAATAATTTTTCCTCATGTATTATCGCCACTGTTTCTTTTGTTTGAATTTCTCTATCTGCGAGTAATTCTTTCTGCACTTGTTTTATACTTTTCTCTTCTTCTCTGGTTCGTACCGGGGATCGCTCTATTACTGATTTTGGTTTGAAGATATCTTCTTCACATGTCTCAGAAATGTCTATTTCATCTGTTGAGTGATATATGGTTTTATCTGATGGTGTTTTTCTTAGGGTATTTCCAGCAGGTGTCGCATATAATTGTGTGTCTGAATCCGATGTTTGTTTTACCGCGGTAGATCTTGTCTGAATTCTTCGTTTGTCCGTCATTATTTCAAGGTTTACTTAACGTCTTTCGCTCAAATGAAAATCCTTTTATCAATGTTTCTTTTTATCCTTTCGTGAAAAATTATTTCCTTTTAATTTGTCGATTATCTGTGGGTGGCTCAGCCTCCCTTGTCTCACAAGTTAATTATTCGCGTGATTTATTGATTTTTAAATTTTATTACCTATTATTATCCGACTAGGCACAGTTCAGATAAAAATTTTCTTTTTACAATTTTCATATATGTACCCACTATAGGCTACTGTCTAGGCCAAATTAACCTGTCTCTTCGAAAGCGCGGAATTCTTTTATTATCAGATTTACTGATAGGACCTTAACTCGCTGCCACCACTTATTGGAGGATTATCGTGCGGGGTCACCACTTTTAAAGGCAAAAATGGAGCAAAGAGTTGCTATGCCACTTACTGGAGGGGGAAGGTCCCTCTTTGGCCCCAAATTAGTGGGATTTCCGCGGTTACTCCAACGGTTCCGTATATACCAACGTGATCAGATGGTCTACAGCCACATTTAAAACCAAAGTTTAACGATAAGATTTCTATCTAACTCTTTTAGATTCGACCTAAGCTGAAAAGTTAATAGAGTACATAGAAAAATCTTACTGTATTAACAATCACGCGGTATAAAAAGAACTAACTAAAAAATGGACACTTCCTCCCAGCCCGCTTGCCGCGTGCCGCAGCGCGGGTTACGAGGGTGGTAATGAATCTTTTCAGCCAATCCTTAGACTTACTAATCGCAATTCTTTCCCTCGTGGTCTATTAAGCACGTACGCAGTTAAGAGGACCCAAAATGGTGTCAAAAAATAATAGGAAAATTAATATTTATTACTTAAGGAAGGAAAATAATTAAGTGGCCAAAAGAATTGAATCTGGGAGGGACATTTATCTGAAAAAACTGGGACCAAGGGTTCCAACACTAGGGTATATAGGAGTGCCTTTATTGATGTTAAAAGTAAAGATCACCTTCTAGTAGTGTCAAGGGTTAATTTAAAGCTGAAATATCGGAAGGGTAACTACCTCCCGAGAAGTTATGATGTTGGTAGACTCCAGGATGAGAATTTGAGAGAAACTTTCAAGGAACAGTTGAATACTAAACTTAACAGTTTAAAATTTGATAATGCGGAAGATGGTTGGAATAATTTTAGAAAAATAATTTGTAAAGTTGCTGAAGGTGTATTAAGGAAGAAAGCAAGAATTGCAGATACGAATATTAGTGAAAAAGCTTTATGTTTAATAGAAATTAGAAAGGACTTGTACAAAAATTATCTGAGTGATAGATCATATGAAAACAAAAGGAATGTAAAGAAAGTGGAGAAAGGCACTCTCCAATCACTTTCATCTATTAAAAAAGGCACTAAGCCTTTCAATTTCCAATCGAAAGAGCCGTTTTGAAGTTTCTACGACAGCGCTTTCAATAAAAACCTTATATGCCCCTAGGGGATAACTTACAATCCTTGCCCTGAGTGGGGGGTGGGGTGTCATCCTCAAAGACCTAATTTCGAGAACTGTCAACTACGTTGAAGAGAATTGTTATCTCAAAATTTGTTTGGATGTGTTTTGGGAAATGGTAGACGTGATAGGGGGTTAGTTGCCCTCCAATCACTTTTGACTATTAAAAAGGGCACTAGCCGTTTCAATTTCCAATAGAATTAGTCCCTTTTGAAGTTTCTACGACGACACTTTCTATATAAACCTTATATGCCCAAGGGCATAAGTTGCAACCTTTGACCTGAGGGCTGTGGAGGGGTTGTCTTCCTCAAAGACATAATTTCCGGACCTTTCAATTACGTTCAACAAAATGGCTATCTCAAAATTTCGATTGGAAGTCTTTGGGGAAATGGTGGGTGTGAGAGGGAGGTTACTTTCACTCCAATCCCTTTCGACTATTAAAAAGGGCACTAGCCATTTCAATTTCCAATCGAATGATTCCTTTTTGAAGTTTCTATGACAACGCTTTCTATAAGAAAAAACCTTATATGCCCCAAGGGCGTAACTTACAACCCTTACCCTGAGGGCTGTGGGGGGAGTGTTATCCTCAAAAACATAATTTCCGGGTTTTTTCAACTAAGTCGAACAAAATGGCTATCTAAAAAGAATGTCAAAAAAATGTCAAGAGGCTTTACTAAAAATGTCAAGCCTTCCAATCACTTTCGACTATTAAAAAGGGCACTAGTTCAACTTCAATGGGTTTATTAACAAATGAAAATAATAAATCACATATATTCAAAATACTCAGTCCATTCCTGGACGCCGAGAACCAAAATCATTACAATTTAACATAATACGCAGAATGGTCACCGATCCTAATCTCAGACACAACCATACCTCCCATTTACCAAATAACTAAAACTATTACCTTCCCGTTCCTTACCCTCAGCCCTTCAACTAGCCCTTTCAACTTCCAATCGAATGAGCCCTTTTGAGTTTCTACGACAAGACTTTCTATAAATACCTTATATACCCCCAGGGCATAAATTACAATCCTTGCCCTGAGGGCTGTGAAGGGGTTTTCATCTTCAAACACCTAATTTCCAGAACTTTCAACTACATTAAACAAAATGGCTATCTCAAAAGTTTGATTGGATGTGTTTGGGGAAAAGGTGGGCGTGAGAGGGCGGTAAGCTGCCCTCCAATCACTTTTGACTATTAAAAAGGGCACTGGCCCTTTGAATTTTCAATCGAATGAGCCTTTTTTGAAGTTTCTACGACAACGCTTTCTATAAGAAAAAACCTTATATGACTCCAGGGCATAACTTACAACCCTTGCCCTGAGGGCTGTGGTGGGAGTTTCAACCTCAAAAACATAATTTCCGTTTTTTTTCAACTACTTCGAACAAAATGGCTATCTAAAAAGAATTTTAAAAAAATGTCAAGAGGCTTGACTAAAAATGTCAAGCCTTCCAATCACTTTCGACTATTAAAAAGGGCACTAGCCCTTTCAACTTCCAATAGAATGAGCCCTTTTTGAGTTTCTACGACAAGAATTTCTATAAACACCCTATATAACCCCAGGGCATAAATTACAACCCTTGCCCTGAGGGCTGTGAAGGGGTTGTCATCTTCAAAGACCTAATTTCCAGAACTTTCAACTGCGTTAAACAAAATGGCTATCTCAAAAGTTTGATTGGATGTGTTTGGGGACAAGGTGGGCGTGAGAGGGGGGTAAGTTGCCCTCCAATCACTTTCGACTATTAAAAAGGGCAATAGCCCTTTGAATTTCTAATCGAATGAGCCCTTTTTGAAGTTTCTACGACAACACTTTCTATAAAAACCCTATTTGCCCCCAGGGCATAACTTACAACCCTTGCCCTGATAGCTCTGGGGGAGTGTCCTCCTCAAAAACATGATCTTTATCTGGAAATCAACTACGCTGAACAAGATGGCTATTTTGATTGGATGTGTTTGGGGAAATGGTGGGCGTGGAAGGGGTGTTAGTTTTCCTCCAGTCACCTTTGACTATTTAAAACGGTACAAGCCAATTCAATTTTTAATCAAATGAGCCCTTTTCGAAGTTTCTACGACAACTCCTTCGATACGAAGTGCCCTGGTCTAAAGAAAAAAAAAAAATAATAATACGTTTTGCCAACACCGTTCTTTACTTAGGCAGCGCGACTGCGCTGCCTAAATACAAATGAATGTATTTACTATGAAATACAAATGCATGTGCATTGTTTGATTTATTATATTTATAAGAGTAAAAACATTAATATTTTTCTTCCTTATTGGTGTATTGGCAGCGGTGCCAATTGGGGAGGGGGAAACTGCCTCACCCAGATTTCGAAAAATACTTTTTTTTTATATTGTCACAGATGAATATCCTTTTTGGGGTATTTTCACGGAAAAAAATGACAAAAATTACCATTCTCCGGCCTGGAAATTAATTTTTGTGTCACCTCCCCCCCCCAAAAAAAAATAATGAATTCATGCCACTGTGTATTGGCTTGTCTAAATAGGAGAATAATGGCAATAAACATCCTTCATTTTTGCCCACACGCCATGAATAAGGTGAATAGCGTTAATAATACTAAAGTCGTTTTATTTTCTTATTAAACAGTACGTGGTAACGAACTGTAAGTAGGCCTAAGGAGCGACGCGCCTGAGTAGTAACCGAAACTCTAAAAACCAGAATTTTGATATCAATAGGCCTAGATATATTAAAAGAATTGGCTTATAGTGCTGATTCCAAAAATTTAAGACTCGTCAAGTTTAATTTTACCCATCAAAGAATACGAGCCTGAGAAAATGTGCCTGATTTCCGGAAAAGGGGGAAATATCCCCTAAATGTAATGAA
The DNA here is from genome assembly GCF_049724085.1 of Artemia sp. Qi Xiang Cuo. Lineage (NCBI taxonomy): Eukaryota > Metazoa > Arthropoda > Branchiopoda > Anostraca > Artemiidae > Artemia > Artemia sp. Qi Xiang Cuo. The sequence continues at coordinate 41,020,422 of NC_142811.1, read as the reverse complement.
TCTTAACGAAAATTGCACTATCAGATTCAGCGTATCAGAGAATACTACTGCAAAACTTTGAGCTCCCATATTCAAAAACGTGGAATTTAGTACTTTTTTGTCAGAAGAAAGATCAAGGATGTGTGTTTATTTTTATTTTTAAAATATCGGGAGAGTTCGTAATTTTAATTTCAAACGGAAATTAAAATGTCTAATGCCCTTTTTAATTGACCATAAAGATTAGAGGGCAGCTAGCCCCCCCCCCCCATTCCTGCCTGAATTCCTATACAAAATGCTTTTTATTTGTCTTACTTTCTCTTTGCTGACTCAATTTTGTATGTGGAGATGTTAATGGTAATTGTCTGGGGTCATAATGTTAATTGGTAATGTTAATTGAGGAGTCAAACCCCTCAAGGAGGAGGTTACCTCTTTCTCGAGACCTTGCTCTTCACGCTAAAGTTTTTCTTTTTGTCCCAGTTCATCAAGAACGACTCCAGAAAAACAAGAGTAATTCATGCTAAAGTTTGACTTTTTGTCTCAGTTCTTCAAGAACGACTCCAGAAAAACTGGGGTAATTAGAACATTAAGAAGCTTTTGTAAAATTGCTAATAAACTTTCGCGTGAAGAGCATATTATTGAGGAGGGGGAACTCCTCTCATACACGTAATAATTTCTGTTCATTTTAAGTTTTAATGTTAATCCTTACTTTCAGTTGAAGAATAGGCCTATTTTTTTATACCTGGTTATAAGTTTGGATTAGGTATTGGTTGAGCTGCGTGCTACAAAGTCGATGTCTTCTCATAGTTTCATACAAAAATTAAGAAAAGGCAAAATCTATTCTTCGCAAACTGACTAAGAGTTTCCTAAAGCATAAAATCTTTACGACCACATTACGCTAAGTAGGACAGAGTTTAACTGCTATAGAAATTAGATTACCTTATTCCATGCCTGGAAGACCTTGATGGTACTTTTCTGGTATCGTTCATCCTCAACAGTGGCGGTATGACCAAATTGTTGTTCGACATCTGTCCTATTGAAATAACTAGCACAGTCCATTGGAACAATATCTGTACTTGGAATACCATGATTTATTAGAATTTCTACTTCTAGAGGACCAGAGCCTAGAAAAAGGAATTCAAAATTAATTTTAACATTACAACATATGCGTCTGAAATGGTGCCTTGTATATATAAACTTTTGTAAATTCGAGAAGGCACCAGGTATAGAGACGTAAGTAGAGAAGCCCCCTCTTCCTACAAAAAAATCATACGTACGCCCCTGACCAGTTATCCGCCTTTTTCAATCGGTTCCGATTTAAAACGAAGTGTAGGCTCATATAAAGGAATTTTGCTTCTAATCTGTCAGATTTACATTATTATTTTTCGCTTAATGTAGTTGATAATAAGAATGCATTTTTTTTATGGACTTTTACTCGAGGGGTGTCTTTTGATTTAATTTAACATCTTCCTCAGCATTCCTTGAATTTTCACCTTGACACTTTTAGCCTTTTTGTACCAATCCAAAATTAAGCATTCGTCTTTTTTCAATGATAAATCATAACTGCAAATAATGGGCAAAGGAGAAACTCACAGATCTTGCCCGAAGGTTCTGAAGGGTCAAGTCATCCCCAGAAGCATAGTTATTGAACCTTTTGACCATTTTAAAAAACAACTATATCAAAATTTTGATCAGTGTCAAGGGGGAAATCTAAAATGGGTGAGGGGGGGGGGAGGTGTTGACATCCAATCACTTCGCAAAATCTTCCTCAATATGCCCTGAAATTTGCATCTTATTACCTTACACTTGCTTGACATAGCCAGGATCATGCATTTCCCCATTACCAATAATAAATCCCATATGTAATTAATGGAAAAGTTTGAATTGGCACCCCCAGATGAACAGTTATTCGGCCTTTCACTATTATGAAAAAATTGCTAAGTCAAAATTTCGATCGGTGTTTAGAAGAGGGATATCATAATTAGCAGGGTGATGACTGGTTCCCCTCCAATCACTTTTTCAGCATCCCCTTCAATATGCACTAAAGTTCCACCTTAATACTCTCAGCCATTCCAGAGATATTGATGATAAGCCCTTTGACGACCGGCATGTATGCACATAGTGTGCTTCCATTTTGTTGAACACCCCCTTCAACATCCCCTGGAGGCTTCACCTTAATATCCTTCGTCTTTTTAGAGACCCGGAGTCAAACATGTCCCCCCTCCCAATAAAAAACCGTGTATATAAACAACAGGTGACTCGCGTAACGTATTGTCCTTGCCCCAGGGGGTGTGGGGGACCTGAGTTGTGTTTTCTGGCACCGTGTTTGAAGCGTCTTTTGAAAAGGTTCGACAAGAACCGCTTTTAGGTTCTCCGTGTTCAACCCAGCAAAACATCAAAGCGTTTCCATCTTAAAGGTTCCAAGCGTGTTGGACATGGGTTCTTCAAAGTCGCAATGCGCTAGAATAGCATGGTTGAACATGGGCTCTGAGAAGACATTTGCCAGTGTTGAACATGACACTCAGATCTTTTTTTACTCTTAAAAAGAACACCAGAAATTTCAATTTCCAATCGAATGAATCCTCTCTCTAAAGTTTATGCGACTACCCTTTCCATGTGACGCGGCTTTGAGTATAAAAAAAAAACAACTTTAGATTGAAGCCTTATAGGCAACACTAGAGTAAATCTGACAACTACATTGTTGGGATACAAATTAGATCTTAAGCTAAACATTAACATTCAGTGAAGATATCCAATCTGCCGTAGTTTTTAATCCATAATAGTTTAATTATGGTTTTGAATCGACTCAATTTTTTAAGTTTAAGGCCGTTAAAAATAAAAAAAAAATAGTTTGCCTTTTCGGGCCTTATTTGCTGGCATACCAACATCTAAAAAAAAATGCTGGGTGAACTCTTTTTTATTTTTTACTTGTTGCATAGGAATCAAGTGCTCAAGTATATGTGAGTGCCTTTTTCTTAGTAGCAAACTAGTACCTATATTTATCTTTTTGGCAATTTTAATCCGTTATTCTTAAATCGATCGTTTATTTTGCTATGTTTTGTAATACTGAGTGATTCTTTATTACATACGATTCTTTATTTTACACTACGATGCTTGTTCACCGCTTGTTTTTGACAGAATTTATAACATTCCTACATTCCTATATTCCTACATTCCTAATTTGTTGTGATGGTTAACGGCACATCCTTGTACCGGCCAGCATGCTTGGCACAGTTTTGCCACACCTGGCCAAATTCCACTGCGCATGACATGCGCCGTCTGGTTGTACATGACTTGTGAGAGTGAGCAACACCTCGCTCTAACTAAATATTCCCTTCAAAATTTTTTGACTTTGGCAATTCTCAAAAAGGATTATTTTTTGACCCTGCGCCATATCCAAGGGATTTCAGGCCTATATAAAAAAATTCTAAAAGATGTTTCCGATTACGAAATACTGTGAAGTTGGTTTTGGGCTGCAGTTACCATTTCCCGGATTTTATCATATCAACCAAAAAATTTATCCCAGATGATAGTTTCAAAAGCACATTTTCATGAAAAGCAAAGAATGAACTAAAACTTGACACAAGCAGAAATTAGCTTATTTATCATGTAAAACCTAAAAATAGCAAAAACTCTATAAATGAAGAAACAAAACCCAAGACGAACAGAAAATCGAATAAAAAATGAAGCTCAACTTAGAAAATAGAGAAATTTCCACCAATACGAGCGGTGTTAGCACCCATTTAGACCCGTATCAGGCAAGAGTGTCTTTGCCTTTGCCTGAAATCCAAATATAAAATTTTGATTCAATTCTTAAATTTAATGTTTTACTAAGCCATTTGATTTTTTTCATGCGACAGAAAGGAGTGAGCTTATAAGGAAGAAATCATTGAGTAAATTATGAGTCTTTATAAAAGATCCCCTCATTTGCACTTCGCTGAAAACTAAATACCAGTTGAAAAAAAATATTCTAGTAAAAAAATATTGCAATAACTCAAGGGAACTACACTGCTCTTTCCTTTGTCAATGCCATCTCACTGTTATGATCTTCATTTAAAATTTCAGTCTTTTTTTTACTTTTTCCTTCCTTTTCCGCTCTGAATTGCAATTTTGGCTGGACGAGTATTGCCATGCGTAGTAGAAAAGGCGGGACAAACAAAATACACGAATTATTGGCTTACCAACATAATGCAGGCATATTCCGTATTAAATCGAATCAAGATTTCAGATATTCCACTCCTTTATGACGAAATATAATTTTTTTTTTACATATTCTATGTCGGTCATGTGTTAGCACAAACTAGCTTGATATTACAAAATGAAAAAGTTTGAGTTGTGAACGCCGCATAACTTTGAATCCGTTAAGAACGGAGCACTCACGAATTAATCAAAGTATTAGTTTTTGCACAACCCTGTCAATACAACAAGTTGTAGATTTTTAACGCAACTTCTACCTAAATTAACGAGAAAAATAAATTGAACTCAATTTACCTGCAACTTTTTCCTTGACAAAAATTTGGTTCACTAATATGCTTCTGTGTGCTCTATGTGCAAAGTAACGCTGCTCCACTTCATGTTTCTCTAACACGATGTTCTCTATATAAACTCCTTAAAAAAGAAAAACAAGCCATTACAAAAATTAAAAAGACAAAATAAAATCACTTTTGCTATTTATTAAGAATTAAACCTTTTCTGCTGTAAGCTGAAATTTCCAGCTAGTCGGATTTCCAGGGAATTCCTTTTACAAAATCTAATTCACTTTATTGGTACTGAGGATGATTTCGACGTAAAGGCAATGCATTAAACAACAGCACTGAATTTCTTGAAATAATGTACTGAAGATTAAATAACAAATAGCTTAAAAGAAAAGAGGAAACATATTGAAATGAGAGGAAACATACAGAAGAAAAATGTCTACAAACCGAAATAAATTGTAGAAAAAAGGAATCCAACTTTTCAGAGATAAACAGAACTTGAAGAGAGACTTGCACAGCATAATTGAATTAATAATGGTAACCTTAAGGCAGGAGTAGACGGTAGACGGGACGCTAATATTAAATAAAAGTATGGTACATAAAAGATCAACTGTAAATAGTAGATGATATTAGATTAGTTGTCGTAGATGAACAACAGTATTGAGTAATATAACCGTCCAAATATTGAAATAAATATATTACCCGGGTAAAAAGAACTAGATTGTATCAGTGGTAAGATGCACGATATTATGAATAGCCAAAACTAAACAAGGAAACAGTCTATTCTATATTAACTTAAATAGTAAAATTTAAAAAAAGAGAATATAAGCATAGTCAAGAATAAAGATGTGGAAGGCAAGTCGTTTCCATCTCAAACGAGCAAGATTGAAATTTGAACCTTGGGGAATCATGTCATATTCTGTTAAGGTTATACTCTTAAAGTGGATGAAATGATCCCCCTTCCGTACCCCAATGCGGTTGTATGACTAAATATATTGTCTCGAAAAAATAGTTAAGCAAAGAATCCCCAATAAGGGTCCCCAATAAGCACAATCCCCAATAAGTTTACTGTAGAATCAAGGGCAGTTCTGTTTTGTCTCTTGCTTTAAAGAAAACATACATTGGAGGTTCTGTATATAACAAAAATTAGTCTTGGAATTAATTTTCGCTCTAAATCAATTATTTTAATTGAGTGGGTTAGTGCATACAACATATCTACCTCCATTTAAAGCATTATATAGCTGTCTTATTCTCAGGAACACTTTTCAAATTGATGTTTGAGAAACAATTCTAATCTACTCTAATTCCCGCAAGTCAAGTATTATTTTCAGATGAAGACATCTTATCATCTAACTGGAAGCATACTCGAGTACTGTAAATTTTTTATCAGTCAATTGTTTTCCCCTTCAAATTTATTGCCATCTAAAAGTTTTCTTGACATGCAGACACGCCTTCCTTGCCAATTTATGAAAGGGGCTCTCTGGGACAGTTTGCAGAATAGTACTTAAAAGTAGCATTGGGAAGCAGTGAGGACAGGGACGCATCTATGCGGTAGTTTTAGCGGTATATTACCCAGAGAAGGTCGGAAATTCCACCAATTATAAGGGTGGAGGGACATAATAGGAAGGGGAGAGCCGAGGTTTCACTGGTATACTCACCCCTCCCAAGTATTAATTCTGCATCACCCCTGAGTGGAGATTCCGCAGATACTCTTTGTTTTACTCGAAAGTAGGATATTTTTTTCTGAATATCACTTTTACTTAATTCCTAAATAAAAAATAATAATAAAATCGCACAAAATACTGTCATTATCCCGTGATTGATAAAGTATAACGTGGTACGGTGATTTTACTGACGATGTGCTCTCTTGTCTCATTTAAGTGAGAAGCCGCGGAAAAATATCACTGAGCTCTCAAAAAAAGCAGATATCCGGTATGACAATTAGTACGCTGAAAACAAGAATCATGCACCTCGCTATTCCAAGTTGAAACCCATATGCTTGGGGAGAACGAAGAATTCACGTGCCCTGGGAGCCTCATATAGTCAAATTGGAGCCTTGAATGGGAAATTACCGTGTGAATAACGTGTGAAAAAATATAGCCCTATTCCATGAAACTGGAGCTCTGGATCCTTAATGGTAAAGTCCTCCTAGGAATTATGTATGGATGTGAATATTGTGCATTACGCTGCCCGGATCGTTGATGGAAGATCTTTTTCTGCAGCATCGGAGATGTCATCGTGGGGAGGTGTCACATTATGTGCCAGCTCACACGGGAAGAACTAAGTAAGTTAATTAAAGCAAGAGTGATCAGAACTTGTTTAAAAAATCGACTTTTCCATTACTAGTAAAAAGCAAGAAGCAGCAACTTACCTCTTTCAGCATCAACCTTGTATCTTCTACCTAGAACTTGGGAATTTGGAAACTCTAATCGAGCATTAATGAAGTTTGGGAAACGGGCTCTGTGAGATTCTCCAAGTTCACCGTTATACACTCCATCCACGTAGACTGTGTCAGATGTGACGATACTAGCTATTTTCCCATTGCCAACAGTGGGCATATATCTTAAGACAGGGAGGCTGAAAAGATAAATATAATAATAATTAATACTTGTAAAAAATATTGTCAAGCTATACCTATAATAGGAAATAATAGCATCATTCAAGACTGGAAAACTTCAGCCTGGTATTTTCATTTATTTATCACCGATCCTGCTCTAGAACTTGAAATCTCATTGCTATGAAGCCATGGCTAATTTTGAGATAAAGCCAAGACAGATAGTCTGAGCGAAAAGAAGCAAGGAAAAACCAATTTTTTTTAACACTTCATGGCATTGCATCAAAATATTGACATGACGATTTTGCTCCATAATCGAAAAGTAAAAAAAGGAACTCATTGGGGGGATGTGACCCACGCAACCCTAATGGTAAGAGCCCCAAATCATGGAGCCGGCTCATTCTTCACAGACACAATGCGGCAGAAAAGGTAAGCATCTTGTACTTTTTAAACTGGAAACTTGTGACAAATTTGAACCCGTGGAATTGAAGGTTTAGCTTGGGGCCCTTGACTTCTGAGAACCCTTCCTTCTGCATAGACACCGAATTTTAAGAAATGGGGTAGGGCTAGGCGTGTTGCACCTAGATTAAACCAGAACAATACAAAAATCTTTAATCTCGGTGCAAGAACAAGCTAAGTCCTCAGCAAAATGAACTAAATCTAGAAGTGGTGACAACACGAGCAAAACAAAAAAAAAGTCTTAGCTCACTATAAAGTGATCTAAGGCCCAAAATGTGGAATCTTGATCTCGCAGTGCAAAAAGAGCACAGAGTACACAGAGCAAAAACGAGCAAAACATTCAAGCTGCAGACTAACTTGATGGGCATCAGAAAGGGGAGTATGTTGCAACTTGTTTGAACTAGAATAACGAAGTGATTTTCAATATGTGTCATGGGAGAAAAACAAATGAGCCGGTGATAATCATATAATAACTCAAGATTAAATGGAACAAAAGTTCGTGGATGAATACTTAAAACCTAAAACGAACAGACATTAAAAAAAAAATAATCAATTCAGACTTAAAACGAGCAAACATTACCGCGAATAAGAATGGGGTTACCAGCATAGCAAGCCTCATAAAGGCTATAATTGCATTTGGTCTTAACGAAAACAGAATGTATTTCGAACAGTGTGCATTTTAGACGTCGCAGTATCATCATCAACAAAAATACTTGTTAAGTTTACAGAAAGAAAAAAAAAAGAAATTTGGAGTAAATACATAATTGAATTTAGATTTAGTTTTCATATTTTAGATGAAAAATTTAAAGAGGGGAGAAAAGAGAGAAGTTTTGAACAGATTGGGAAAAAGGAGTGTGTGTAGAAGTGTGACTGTTTTGTGGCTCGGAGCTGTTGAGTTGTTAGTAGTAGTAGTAGTATTAGTAGTAGGTTATACCTCGGACCATTGGGCAGGTGATGTGCATTGTCGCAAAAGGGGATAGCCTATGATATTTGAAAAGAGCATAAAAAAATGAATTTGATTCTTTCCTGCAATCCAATTTATTGCTAGCAATGTCAGCTAACAGTTTTTGGTAGGACAGGAGAGACAGAATTGTTAGCCAACAAAAATTTTTTGCTAACAATTGGCAGGATTTGACGGGATAAAAAAAAAGAAACTAAATCTAAGCTTGGAAACAAGACTTAAAATTCTCAGGATACCCCTGTGTGGTCACGGGGATTTCACGGGAACAAAAAATTAGTGTATCTATTGATCAAGCTCCAATAGTTTTTTTTTCAGTTTTCTGAATGAAAAGGCTGTAAAAAAAGCCTCTAATGCTACAACTTTTATTTTATTCACATTTTTCTTTCGAAGCGGTTATGCAACAGAGACTGTCAACCTTTAATGTTACTTCTTTTATTTTATTAACATGTTTTCTTTGGAAGTGGTTATGCACTAGACCGATGTCAAAGATTAAAATTTTACCCAAAATTTAAATTACAATCCAAGATTTTAGTTATAAAGCAGAAAACTGAAAAAGACTAAGGATATTCCCACAGTTAATCAATAATCAAAATAATTATATTAGCCTAAACAATTTTTTTTTTTAATTTCCCAAAAATATCTTTCAAAGAAAAGTAAAGTCATATTCAACACAAAACGAGCAAAAATAAGGTCACACAATAATGCAAACTTGAAAAGAACAGAAATTATCAAGAATGTATGAATAAAACCAAAAGATTTCAATTTTACCCAAGATTCAAACTACAATCCAAGATTTTAGTTATAAAGCAGAAATACTGAAATAAAAACTATATGGATATTTCCCAGTTACCCAATAATCAAGGGACAACGTAAATAAATAAAAAGTTCCAGCTTCACAAAGAAGGGTGGGGCTACCGCCCCTTAAACTCCCAAAAGTTTTACTAAGTGCGTATTTATGTGGTAATGATCACATTTCTCTGGTGGGGTGTCAGCCCCTTATATTCTATCCCATGCTACGTCACTTGGGCTTATCCAGGCCCCATTTCCGGGATGACACTGGCACTAGTAGCACATCATCTTTAAAAACATAAAAACATAAAATAGTGAAGAAATGATAACAAATAATAAATACCTTGTACTTTCGAAGATAGATGGATGAAGGCTAATATCCTCCAATTTTGTTAACATTTTATCATCCTCAATATAGTCCAGGTAGTCATCCCAATGTTTATGAAAGTGCAAATCCCCATATGAAAACTTTATAACTACATTAAGTGTCAACACACTAAGATAAAGCATAGTTTACTACAAAAGAGACTAAAAGAGACTACAAATCAGCATAAGAGACACGAATTATCTCGATGGAGACAATTTCGCTTCTGACTGTTGGATAAGAAGTCTTTATGTTTGCTATGGTTCTGACTTAATATCTTCCGTTACGTAAACATCTTAGCGTATAGGGTAAACATCTGTGCTAATTTGAGATAATATCCTTTATCATGATTGTTTTTGCTGAAATTTTAGATACTTTATAAGAAGCAAGACATCTCACAGAAAAAGCATCGCAAAGTAAAACAGATGTTTATTATAATCGTTCATTAAGCCATTTTCTCCTTCAATCACATAATATAGTATATATTAATATATTTGACACAAAAAACCCGCAGGACTATGGCCCCAAGAAAAAATACAAATACAATTAACACATACAAATACAATCATGGGATTCAATTTAAACTTTTGATAAAATACATTAAAGCATGGAATGTCATACAAAAACACTAATACAAACAAACAAACTAAGTCACCACCTAGGACCCTCAGGATGGGTTATATCCACACGAATAAGCCGCGCCAGATTCTTAATACTAATAAAACACCCATTTCCCATTTTTGAACGGGATGAGGTGCATCCTCCTCGTCCCCTTCAAATATTTCCTTTCTCAAGACCCATAACCCTTCACACTTCCCCAGAAAATGCTATAAATTTTCTTCCCACCCTCCACACACGGGGCAACTGCAAGGACCACTCTGACACAGGCATTAATTTTGAAAGCGATTAATATTCACCAAAATACACAGAAAACTGGCAATTTCTTCCAGCAATATCCTAACTTGTGCAACAATTCCCGAATAAATAAATCATGTATTCCTTGTTGGATGATCACTCTGAACGCTTACGGGGTTAAAAGATGATTGCAGTGTTCGGAATTTGTCCATGTTTGCCACTTCCAACATAACTAATTGAAGAGCTACTTGCGGTTACAGTTATACTTAGACCCCGAAACCGAGCCTAAAAGTCGGCGGCGCGCCGCCGAAAAAAAGACGGCGGCGCGCCACCGAGCTTGCATCAGCACGCTGACGCCGCCGCTGATTCTAGCAGCGACGGCGTCACTAATACGCCGCCGTTTTTTTGTTTTTTTCTCTCTTTTTTGGTTATCGATATCGACTTCCGGGCTTCAACCGTCATCCCGGCTAATCTGTTTCTTAAATATAAATACTGTCATCTTGGGCTCGACATGTATATCGGTTCGAAGGAAGAAGAAAAAGAAATTTTTCTTGAAACAAAAATTCTACCTTCCACTTTAAAATTCTGTTCATTTTTCTTTCTGATTTTTTTCGGATGAAAAGAGGTAGATAGAAGAGCATTAGGCAATTCAGGATGTTATCATAGGCAGCGCAATCGCGCTGCCTAAGTAAAGAGCAATGATGGCACAATGTATCATTATTTTTTTTTCATACCAGGGCAATTCGTATTGAAGGAGTAGTCGTAGAACCTTTAATAAGGGTTCATTCGATTGGAAATTGGAATAGATAGTGCCCTTTTTAATAGTCGAAAGTGATTGAAAGGCAGGAAACACCCCTTCCAAGCCCACCGTTACCCCAAACACATCCAATCAAAATTTTAAGATAGCCATTTTGTTCAGAGTAACTGATTTCCAAAGAGAAAATATGTTTTTTGAGGAGGTTACTCCCCCACAACCCTTAGGGCAAGGGTTTTGTAGTTATGCCCTGGGGGTATATAAGAACGATCTTGGCACAATGTATTATTTATTGTTTTTTTCTTTAGACCAAGGCACTTCATATCGAAGAAGTTGTCGTAGAAACTTCGAAAACGGATCATTTAATCAGAGATTGGAGGGGATTGTGCCCTTTTACATAGTCGAAAATGATTGGAAGGCAACTAACACCACATCCGCGCCCACCATTCCCCCAAACACATCCAATCAAAATTTTCAGATAGCCATGTTGTACAACGTAGTAGAAAGATATTGAAATTATGTCTTAGAGGAAGACAACCACCCTCACAGCCCTTAGGGTAAGGGTTGTAATTTATACCCCGGTGGCATATACGGTGTTTATAGAAAGCGTTGCCATAGAAACTCAAAAAGGGATCATTCAATTGGAAACTGAAAAGCCTAGTGCCCTTTTTAATAATCGAAAGTGATTGGAAGGCTTGACATTTTATAGTAGAGATCGATGTGGCTATAATGTATCATTTTGTTGTTGTTGTTGTTGTTTACACCAGGGCACTTCGTACCGAAGGAGTTGTCGTAGGAACTTCGAAAAGGGATCCTTCGATTGAAAATAGAAAGGGCTGATGTCCTTTTTAATAGTCGAAAATGATTGGAGGGACACTAATCCCCCTCCCAAGCCCACCCTTCCATTTTCCTTTATGTTTTAAAAGTAAATTTTTCCTTAAGATTAAATAAAAATGCACTCTGTTAATGCTAATTCCCAATAAGGCATTTCAGCAGTATCCCAAGAAAAACTGAGGGTATTATATTCAAAATTCTGCTCTTAAAATTTGACCAAATCAAAATAGCGCAAGTGTATTCAAGCTATCAAAGAAAGTAAACAAATTTTTTTGCGAATGTTATCAAGTTTTCCATTTCAGGTCAACTAGAAGAGGTATGAATCTAAATTAAACACTACTATTTGTGTCCAGATTTTTAAAAGGATCCAAGTTGTTAAGTTTTGCTGAAATTTTTTTTCCAGCATACAAATAGCAGGCCGAACTATAAATTCTTAAAAAAAACGAAAAGATTTAAAGTATTATTTTCTTTTTCCCTGAAAAGACTATGTCAATATAAAACGAGCAGAAATTAATTAAAAAACTGTTTCCGCGAAGTAAGTTTTTCAAAGAAAAGTAAAGAATCCCATTAAACAAAAAATGAGCAAAATCAAAATTAAATAATCTACCAAGCGTGAAACTACCACAAATCAGCATCGATAAATAAACAAAACCCAAAACGAACAGAAATTACAATAAATAACCGCGTCAAACTCAAAAAGAGCGGAAATTATTATAAGTTGGGCTCAAAACTCCTATGCCTTCCCAAGGCCAGAACATAATTTGCACTTTACTGAAAAACATACAAATGAATGTGCATTGTCAGTTTAATATACATATACTGATATTTAGTAATCAAAATGTTAATATTATTTGATTTATTAAACTAATGAAAATAAAAACATTTATATTTTTTCAGTAAAGTGAAAATCATGCTCTGGTCTTGGGAAGGCATAGGGGTTTTGAGCCCAACTCATGTTAATTTCTGCTCGTTTTGAGTTTGACTCGGTTATTTATTGTAATTTCTGTTCGTTTTGGGTTTCATTTATTTATCGATGCTGATTTATGGTAGTTTCCCGCTTGGTAGATTATCTAGAGCTAGTATAGAAATATATCTATAGAAATGAGTTACATTTTCTTCACAGTTAGCAAAGCACACTGAAGTTGAAGTAGCCTTAAACTTTGACTTGAAACGTTATAGCTTCACCACTTCTTTTAGAAAAGAATTTTGGAGGGTTATTCCGTGTTGATAAGAAAAGAGGGTAAAGGTGCAGTTTAGTTCCCCCTGCACTGTAGGGCGCAGGAGCCCTATGGTAAAGGTGCAGGTTAGTTCTCCCTTATAAAAACAACTTATTTCAGCAGATACAAAGAAAAAGCCCATTTGCGGCATTCTGTGGGACCCCAAGGTCCAATGCTAGTATCAAATCCCGTGAGTGGCAGTTTAAGCTCGTCAAGTTCTGGCTGTACCGGCCACAAGTGCCCCAGCTAAACGGCTTTTTAGCACAACAGGACTGGTAGTGACTGAAAAAAAGATCAATGGCTCCAGGCAGAGTGAACAAACTCACTTTTGCTACATCAACTGTAACTGAAGTGATGTAACCGCTGATTTAAAATTGTTGGTGTTGTTAAGCCATGGTATCTGACTTGTATACAGTATTTTTTTGATGTTGTTATTTGTTTTGTTTTTTCACTTCTTTTTCGTATGTATTTGATGAACAGGAGATGTTTGAACTTCAAACTTTGAAAGTTATACACACACTAGCCGAAATAATTAACAAGAAGGAAATGACTAAACACGGGATTTTTTAGGAACAATGCGATGTTAAACATAAACACAACAAGTAAGTAAGTCAAGTAAGTCATATTGTTCTTGTCTGTTTTTAGCCAACCATTTAAAAATCCTTACTAAAATCGAGGTTGAACGTGCTTGGTAAAGTGGAATTTTATTATTATTTTTAATCAAAGAATTGGCACGCCGTGGCGCGCTGCCGGTCGAAAATCGGCGGCGCGCTGCCAAAACAATTTCGGCGCGCCGCCGCCGATACTAAATCACACATTCGCCGCTGTCATGTCGGCGTGGCGCGGCTTCGGGGACTAGTTATACTAATAACTATCCGTTCTAGTGAGACTTTGAAATGACAAAGCTGTCAAGCATCTTTTGTCCGCGTTTTCCCCACATTAATATCGCTTAAACGACAAAAGTCCTCGTGACAGACGCACATTCAAATTTCACTATATACTGGAACGAAATCTTTGTTTTGACATTTCAGGCGACTGGCGAGAACTAGCTAAAATACACCGGGTAAACTGTTGCTATGTTATGAAGTGGGAAATACTCGAGGAGGAAACGGCAGTAGAGGAAAAGTTGTGGAATGAACGTAATGTAAAGAAGTTTTAGGGTCTAGTTACAGTAGTTAGAACATGCGTTAATGGAGACTTCTGTAAGTGCAGTAAAACAAAAAAAATTACAGCCCGTCTAGGGGCGCGATCGCCTCATCGACCCCCCTGGGTCCACCCGTGAACATAAATGAATAAAGAAACTTTAAAACGAGTAAGACCTAAATTGAATATGCAAATCAAGCTTCAAACGGACAAAAATCCCTACAAACAATGAGTTTGGCTACTGCCCCTAAAAATAAAAGTCGGAAGCTTGCTGCATCATTGGTGCTTTACTGGAAACTAATTGTGTCTAGAACAGTCTTGGAAAGTATCAAAGTACCAATAATCAGCTTGCATAGCATACAGCCCTTGCCTCGTAAATCAAAACGGCCCTGAAAATCAGTAAATCCAAGTATCAAAGTAACAATAAGCAACTTGTATAACTTGCAGCCCTTGCCCGGGGGCTGGGAGGATTTCAACCCGGGAAGTATAGTTATTCGGCTTTTGGGCTATTTCGAACCAATATTCAATCTCAAATTTTGATCAGATGCAATTGGAGTGAAGGGGGGAGGGGCTGGTTTCCCTTTTATCACTTCCGACTCTCAAAAAAAGAGCTACAAGTTTCAATTTCCAGTCGAATGAGCCCCCTCCCAAGTTAATACGACAACCCCTTCCAAAACAATGGACAATTTTAATAGGTTACAGCCCTTGCCCCCAGGGTTTATGGGTGATTTCTTTTTAACTCTAAGGCACAGTTATTTGGAATTTCGACTATTTTGAACAAAATGTCTATTTAAAATTTCGACTGGGAGCATTTGTGGAGAAAAAGGCGCGAGAGGGTGGCTGGTTACCCTCCGATCACTTTTGACTCTTAAAAAGGCTCTTTTTATTTCCAATCGAGTTAGCCCCTTCCAAAGTTTATGTGACCACCCCTTCCATAAGAACCTTGTATGTCAACAATGGGCAATTAGCATAACTTAAAGTCCTTGCAACGAGGGATGGGAGGGTTATCAAACCTGAAACCATTGTTATTTGACAGTTGGACTATTTTGAACAAAATGGCTATTTCAAAATTTTGATCAGAAGCATTTTGGGAAAAAGTGCGTGGGGGATGGTTGCCCTCCGATCACTTTTGACTCTTTAGCTAGAACTTTCGATTTAAAAATCGAATGAGTTTCTTCCGAAATCTATATGACCACCCCTTCCATAAAAACCTTGTAAGTTAAGGAGGGCAGCCTGCATACCTTACAATCCTTGGTCTAGGGCTGTGGCAGGTTTTGTCAACCCCGAAGCCATAGTTATTTGACCTTTGGACTATTTTAAGCAAAATTGATATCTCAAAATTTTTATCAGATGTATTTGGGGAAAAGAGGGCATAGTGGCCTCCCATTACCTTTGACTCTTAAAAAGGAACTAGAACTTTCCCATTGAACTTTCCCAATTTCCCATCGAATGAGTCCCCTCCGAGGTGATGACCAACCTTTCCATTTGAAGAGGAGAAAAAAATAAAACATTGAAGCTATTTCAGAATTATTTATTCATCTATATTTGCACCTGTTATCTCCGTATTTGCTATGATCGTTAATTTTAATTTCTGTTCATTTTAGGTTTCATTTATTTTTTAATAGCAATTTCTGGTCATTTTGAGTTTGAACTAGAGCAGGAATTAATTTCTATTGGTCTTGCGTTTAATATGGTTCTTTACTTTTCTTTGAAAAACTTTCTTCATACATTTATTTTTAAATTCTTGTTCGTCTTTATTACCGAAGTTTTTTCTTGCTTTAGAAAATGAATATTTCTACAGTTTTTCACGTCTTAGACTTAAGAATTAAAATGTACGATTATAATTTATTAGTTACCTGTGTTATCATTTGACCTTATTACTGCTGGTCTTAAGTTTAATATGACTACTTTTCTTTGACAAACATCTTTTTCGGAAGCTCTTTTTAAATTAAGTTTTCGTTTCTAAAAAACATCTTTTTTTTATGGAAAGTTTTGTTTAATTCAATTCGGTTCGTTTTTATTACCGAAGTTTTTTATTGGTTTTTAAAATGAATAATTCTACAGTTTTTCGCGTCTTAGACTTAAGAATTAAAATGTAAGATTATAATTTATTAGTTACCTTTGTTATCATTGAACCTTATTACTGCTGGTCTTAAGTTTAATATGGCTCTTTACTTTTCTTTGACAAACATCTTTTTCGGAAGCTCTTTTTAAATTAAGTTTTCTTTTCTGAAAAACTTCTTTTTTATGGAAAGTTTTGCTTAATTCAATTCGGTTCGTTTTTATTACCAAAGTTTTTTATTGGTTTTTAAAATGAATGTTCCTACAGTTTTTCGCGTTTTACACTTAAGCAACACTTATAAGACTTATAATTTGTACAACACTTATAACATACAACTCTTGCCCCCGGGATCTGGGTGGTTTTGTCAACACCGGAGGTATTGTTGTTGAGTTTTGGAATATTTTCAGCAACACGCAGCCTCAAAATTTCGATCGGATGCATTTGCTGAAAAAGAGGACATAGCGAGGGCTAGCTGACCTCCGATCACTTTTGACTCTTCAAAAGGAACCTAGACTTTCAACTTCCATTCCAATGAGCCTCCTCCAATGTTTATACTACCACCTCTTCCACAAAAACCTTACACGCCCCTGGGTTATAACTTAAAACCTTTGCCCCAGGCTCTGGGGTGTTGTATCAACCCTAGAGGCATTGCTATATGATCTTTAGCTAATTTGAACAAAATGGCTATCTCAAAATTTTTATCAGATGCATTTGAGGAGAAAAGGGCGTGGGAATGCATCTTGCCCTCTCATTACTTTTGATTCAAAAAGAGAGCTAGGACTTTCAATATCCTATCAAATGAATCTCCTTTAAAGTCTACATACCTCCTCTTCCACAAGAACCTTATATGCCCCGGGTCACAACTTACAACCATTGCCATTGGTCTCTGGGGGCTGTGCCAACCCTAGAGGCATTATTATATGATATTTGAACTATTTCGATCAGAATGGCTATCTCAAAATTTTAATCAAATGCATTTGGGGAAAAGATGATGTTGGGGGGGGGGGCTAGTTGATTTTTGATCACTTTTAATCTTAAAAAAAGAACTAGAACCTTCAATGTCCAATCAAATTAACCTTCTCCAAAGTTTATACGACCACCTCACCTTGCTTCAGGGGCATAAATTACAATCCTTACCCGTTTGCCCTCTGATCACTGTTGATTCTTAAAAAGGGAACTAGAACCTTCAATGTCCAATCAAATTAGCCTTCTCTAAAATTTACACAAACCATCCCTTCCATATGAAGTGCCTCCAGAAAAAAAGATAATAAATAATAAAACATTGAAACCTTGTGGCCTTTACAGAGGTAACGCTATAGCGTTGCCTCTGATAGACTATTCTAGATTTTATGCATTGCAAATATAATGGTATTAACCTTGGGGATGTAAAATGACTTTTGACATGAAGGTACACAAAACAGATAATTTAAATATAGGATATCTGTTACTGAACAAAAGCAAAGCAAAACAGATACCCTTAAAACAGGACACGAACAGAAAATAGAAACAGTGCCCGCGTTTAGTCTGAAGGTTCTTAATACCTTACTCTATTCCTTGTAGGACAGGTCTGTCGCCTCTTCAGCCTTCACAACATCCAACCCTCAAAGTCTTATCGACCACCCTTATGCTTGCACAAATATACCATCTATTAAAAAGGACTGTGAACCCAAGGTACTAAAACTAAAGGTGCTAGATATTTTTGGTTAATCCGTATATGAGAGAGTTCTCCTCTAACTATCCCTCTCAAACCTCAACCCTCAAACTTTGATCAACGGCCCTGTGTTTGAAAAGATGATGCCCATTAAAATATAAAACACCTAATATGCTTCAGCTCAAGGTACTTATTATCTTAAGCTATTCCGTATATGATGGGGCTGCCTGAACCTGAACATTCATAGTCAAAGGTAGTGAAATAATTAAAAAACTGTTTCCACAAAATAAGTCTAAAAAAAAGCAAAGAACTCATTAAACCAAAAATGAAGAGAAAACATAGAGGCTACGAAGAAAGAAATAAGGAATAAACCTAAAAAGAAGTCAGCTAACTTAACAGTAAGCGACGAAGATAGTGAAAAAGAAGAAGAGATCACAGGTATACGACCTCGTAGCCATTCTACACCAGGAGTCAAAACAAGGCGGATGAATAGAAATAAAAACAGACGGTTTAAGAAAAACAAAAAAAAAGAGAAAGAATCTGGAACGTTGAAACACATCAAAAATATGGAAGCTATGCTGAATAGTATTACACTGGTACTGTTGGTGAACGATTACGTTGATAATACATTGGCGGACATGGTAGAAGTAGAAATGAATACGTCAACATCATCGAGCAGCTCAGAGAAAGAGAACAAGAAACCAAAAACTGGCGACGAAGAGGAGAATGAAACGAGATTAGAATTGGATCCAAAAAACTTATAAGTTTAAATGTAAATATACTGAAGCAAAGAAAGAGACAACAGTTTCTAAGAGACTTTCTGATGACAGAAAGTATAGAATTAGCTTTTGTACAAGAAAGTGATACTGATAATTTAAAAAGCGTAAAACCCGAATACAAATACTTAACAAACACGTGCATTGGTGGCGGTAGTGTAGCAGTGGTATATAAACGTCAGTTTGAGCCAAAAAATGTCAGAATCAACGAAGAAGGAAGAATTATCAGTTGTGTGATAAAATTGAAGAACATATATCAATGTTTATTCCCCATACGGATCCCAAAATAGGAAAAAACAGAGAGAAATTCTTCCGGCAAGATATTGCAGCATTTATCCCCAAAAATACTGATGAATCCATATTACTTGGAGATTTTAACTGTGTAACAAGTAAGAAAGATGCCAAAGCCCGATAAGATAATATTTGCAGAGCATTGGCTAAGCTAATAAATGGGGTGGGACTGGTAGATATCTGGGAGGAACTTAAGAGGATAACCAGCTTTACAAGAATAAACTGGGTAGGAAAATATGGAGGTGGAGCAAGACTTGACAGAGTTTATGTATCAAAACAAATGTTACAAATTATGGTAAACATAGAACACAAGATAGTGTCTTTCACGGACCACAATGCAGTGTTAGTGACAAAAAAAAAATGAAAAATACAAAGAAGAATAAAGAAATCAACATGGAAAATGAATACTGCAGTCTTAAGAAGTGATGAGTGTAAGACAAAGATAGGAAAGATATTGAAAACGATGAAGGAAATACATCCCAAGCTATCTGAAATTTCAGAGTATCTGAAATTTCTTTTTAGAATAGCTTATGAACTAAAAATAGAGATAAATGAAGGGAGAAATTCAAATAAAAATATTTCGAGACTCTATTAGAAATAAGAGAAATAAAACAAAAGAAGGCAGAAGCCTATAGAATAAGAGCAAAATGCGAGGACCAGATAAGGAATGAACAACTAACAACAGCACTTATTTGCAAGGAGAAAAAGCAAGCAGAAGAAACTAATTTTAAAAGAGTTAAAACGAAAAATGGGGAAACAACTGACAAAATGGAAGATATTATGGAAGAAGTAAGGCCATTATTCAAGAATGTATTTACAATAGAGACAGAAAAAGGAAAGGAGAGAGTGGATGAATTCTTTCGGAATATCGAATATAATCAAGTGACAGGAAGAAAATAATATACTAACGGTGAAATTAACAAAAGAAGACATAAAAAAAGCTATAATGCAGACGGGAAACAATAAAGCACCAGCACTTGATGAAATACCCTACGAATTTTATAAGACACATGTCGAAGAAATCGCAGAACATCTGGCAGATATTTTTAATGAATTACTAAATAATGATTATATGGCAGATATTTTTGCCATAGGGATGTTTACAGTGTTTAGGGGTGCCATAGGAATGATACAGTGTTTAGGGATGATGAAATTAATAACGAAAAAAGGTAGCCCTGAAGACCTCAACAACTGGAGGCCAGTTAATATCACAGATTGCGATTACAGAATTATGTCTAAAATATCAGCAAACTGTCTAAAAAAGGTGCTACCATCCATACTAAGTGTAAACCTAATAGGAGGACTAGAAAACCGTAAAACAGCAGATGTATTGGCTAATATAAGAGACGTAATAATACAAGCAGGAAGTCGAAAGGAAAAAAAGAAAATAAAGTACAGGATAACGAGTTATGATATTAAAAAGGCCTTTGATAAAATAAGAAAAAAATAAGAAAGTATGGATCATGAATTACTACGGTTTCCACGAGCCATTCATAAAATGGATCAATTGGATAATTCAAAAAATAGTACAGGTAATTTGTGTGAATAGCGATGTTACAGGAGAATTTGAAGCAGAAACTGGAGTGCGCCAAGGATTCCCGCTGAGTCTTTTACTGTTTGAAATATATTTTGACCCGTTACTTAAATATTTAGAGAAAGAAATAAATGGCATTATAATAGAAAATTTGGCAATGAACTTGAACAGTTTTGTAGATGATCTGACAATGTACACAGAAACTGAAGATGATTCAAAGTGGCCGTTAAGTGCGTAGTTGAATATTGTGACATCTTCAAGCTTAATAGACATAAGTGTGCACTTAACAGCTTAATAGAAATAAGTGTGAAATGCGATCACTGGGAGATGAAATAGACGTGGTGTATGAGGAGATTCCGAGAAAGGTAAAAATTAAAATATTGGGTGTGTTTTTTCAAAGAAGCTGGAGCCGAACGGATAGTGAAAATTGGAAAGTGAATATTGAAATCCAAAAATGCCCTTAGACTAGGATATGGAAAAGGTATGACGGTTCACCAGAGAGCACAGTATGTGAATACTTATGCTTGCCCAGTTTTATAGTATCTGTCCTTTGTTTCACAGCCCAAAAAGACACATCTAAAACAAATTGTGAGTGCAAATTACCAGTACATATGGAATGAAAAATGTCCACCTAAATTGAAAACAGACAATATGTTCATATATAGAAATCATGGAGGTCTTCAGGTCATACATGTGGAATGTAAGATGAAAGAACTTTTCATTAGGACAACGTTGGAACAAGTGATGAGGAAAAAAGAATCACCAACAAGTGCTTGGTATGAAACATGGAAAAGAAAAGAAAGGAAGTATCCTCCAAAATATAATCAAGCATTCGAAGAAATTTATGAAATAGAAAAAATTAGGAATATCACTTGAGATAAGTGGGAAAATTGACAAAGTAAAACTTAAGGAATATTATGAAAAAAAGAAGCAGCTTCCTCCACTAAAAATAATTGAAAATGGTAGTTATTGTGAAGAAGAGGTAGACAAAAGTTTCATACTACTAGAAAGTTGCCTGTTGCTGCCAAAAGGTAAAGAACATGTTTTTATTTATGCATAATTTGTTACCCACAGAAGAATCGAATGTAAAGATAAATATGAGTGGTAGTAATGGACTTTGTAAGCTATTCGAGAATAAACTTGAAACGCAATGTCACGTAATATTAGAATGTGAAAAACAAGAAACAAATGTAGCAGGAGAGAGATTTATTGGCAAGTGTTATAGGTAAAAAAAGATGAAATTAATTTAGAGAAAGCTGTGTACCTAAAAGTAGATGATGAGGCCTATACAAGGACAATAGTGTACATAGTATGACTTTTTTGTTATTACACGTGGAAGCGAAAAGAAAAGCAGAAGGAAGATTATGATGTGATAAATCGTGTGGAAACAGAATGTAAAAGGATAAGGATTATGATGTGTATGGACATTGAGAACGTGTTTGGTATAAAGTAGAAGGTAATAGTTTTTGTGTCTTGGTGGGCAAGGATGTGTTGTTAAAAAAAGGAAAAAAATAATAATAATAAAAGAAGAGTTGAGAAAAAATTATAGGGTTTCAGGGTTATACATTTATATACAATACGTATATACAAGGTTATACATTTGTATGATTTTTGTTTTTTCATTTTGTGGTATGGATCTAGGTAAAAGATTAGAAGATAGAGTTTTTATTTTTGGTATATGGAATAAGAGCAGATTTTAAGTTAAATATTTCGAACTTTTAATGAAGTGTAATAGTTAGCTTCAGGATTTGTTCAATAGTTTTAAGTTTATTTACTAGGTAAGATTTAAATCTAATTGAAAAGTTGTAGTATAGGATTTTATGAGTTTTTAAATTATAAATTTTAAATTTGGTTATTTTTTTTAATGTTTGTTTGGAATTTATTTTAAACTAGTGGAATTTATTTTATATGTTGATGGGGATACGATTCACTCGGATTGTGAAGTATTTGGTTTTTGGGATTTGTTTTGAGGATTATTGTAGCTACCTAACAACGCAACGCCCAGTGAGAGCAGAGTGTGTTGAAATGTGATGTATTAAAAAAAAAATGGTGTTATATTTTTATTTTTTTCTTTTATTTATGTAAATATAATGAAAAGTGTTTTAAAGTCTTGTAAGAAAGGTGAATATATTTTAAAGTACAAAAACGTATATACATTGTAAATTTGTATTTTAATGTTATATGTTATAGGCCTAATGAATGGGAGCAGCCCCTTGCTGCCGTGGATAGCTAGAATTAGAATTTTGAAATTGTTGTATGGTAAGTTAATGGATGGAGAATCGTATGAATGAAAAAAAAAATTTTAGGAGAAAATGTAGATAAAATGTTCTAGGAGAGAAAACATTATGTATGTGAGGAATTATAAAAGTGGAAATCTATGGAACGTCGAGTAGGAGGTAAGATAGATAGGTAGTAAAGTGACGGAATAATAGAGAAATAGGGACAAATTAGATTACAAATAAGCAAAGAGTCTTAGATAAAAAAAGAAGAAAGAAACAGGATTGATTTTTTTTCTTTCAGGAGTACGAAAATGAAACAAAAACCTGTTTGATTCTATCCATTACGTGAAGTATCACCACTTATTATTGAGAAAACGAAAAAGAAAAGGGAACGCAGAAAGGAGGGCCAAATACCACTGGATAAAAGAAAGAAGTGAAGAAGAATTTAAAATATGCATTAGAAAATAATTTTGTATCTTTTCAATATTATAGTCTATTTTTGATAAAAAAAAACAAACAAAAATGAACAAACATAGAATCAAATAATCTAAAACTATACAATTATCACAAATCAGTATCAATAAATAAATAAAACCCAAAACAAACAGAAATTGTTTTGGGTCACGTTTTGAGTCAAACTCAAAACGAGCAGAAATTAATATTAGCAGGGTTCTAAATCCCAAGCTTTCTATAAGCCAGAATATAACTTGTACTTTACTGAAAAAAATTCAAATGAATTTACTGAAAAAATCTGCATTGTCAGTTATATATACATATGCTGATAATTATTCCTTAAAATCTCAATTGATTTTTGATTTTTTTAAAGTTAGAAAAGTGAAAACATTCAAAAGAATTTTTCTCAGTAAAGTACAAATTATATTCTGACTTTTAGAAAGCTTCGGGTTTAGAACCCTACTCAGGCTACTCATTAATTTCTGATCGTTTTAAGTTTGTCTCTTATTTATTATAATATCTGTTTGTTTTGGGTTTCGTTTATTTATTGATACTGATTTGTGGTAGTTCTTGGTAGATTTTTTAATTATTTTTTTGTTCATTTAGGTTTAATGGAGTTCTTTACCTTTTTAAAAAAAAACTCATTTTGTTGAAAAAGTTTTTTTTTATTAATTTCTGTATCGTTTCATATTGACATAGTCTTTTTCAGGGATGAAAAACAGAGCCTCTTCTAAAGGTAAACAACAATCCCTTCCATAAAAACCTTAAATTCCCCCTGGTATAGTTTACAACCCTTGCCCCCTATTCTCTGGGGATTGTTTTAACCCCAAAGGCCATGTTATATGATATTCAAATCATTTTGAATAGAATAGCTGTCTCAAAATTCCTATTAGATGCATTCCGGGATAATACGACGTATGTGTATATGTGTGGAGGGGGGGATAGATGTCCTCCAATCACTTTTACTCTTAAAGAGAACACTAGAGCGTCTGATTACCAATACAATGAGCCCCCTCCGAAGTTTACATGACCATACTTTCTATAAAAGCCTTATATATCCCCAGGGCATACCTTACAACCCTTACCCTGAGGGCTGGGGGTTTTGTTATCCTCAAAGACATAATTTCTAGACCGTTCTGATGAGCTGAAAAAAATGGCTATCTTAAAATTTGATTCAATGTGATTTGTGGAAATAGTGGGCGTCAGAGGAGGGTTAGTTGCCCTTCAATCACTTTCGACTATTAAAAATGGCACTAGCCCTTTCAATTTTCAGTTAAATGAGTGCTTTTTGAAGTTTCTACAACATCGATTTCTGTAAAAACCTTATATGCCCTCAGGAAATAACTTATAACCGTTGCACTGAGGGTTGTGGGTGGGGGTGGGGGGGGGGGAGTCATCCTCAAAGACATAATTTCCAGAACTTTCAACTACGTGAATAAAACGGCTATATCAAAATTTTATTGCATGTGTTTGTGGAAATGGTGAGCGTGAGAGGAGGTTAGTTGCCCTCCAATTATTTTCCAATAATTGGAAAATTTCATCCAATTATAAAAAGGGCAATAGCCCTTTGAAAACCATAATCGAATTAGCCTTTTTTCAAGTTTCTGCGATAAAGTTTTCAATAAAAACCTTATATGCCCAGGGCATAACTTACAACCTTAGCCCTGAGGGCTCTGGGTAGAGTGTCATCCTCAAAGACCTAATTTCTAGAAATTTCTACTACGTTCAACAAAATGGCTATCTGAAAATTTTGATTGGATGTATTTGGGGAAATAATGGGTGTGAGAGGGGGGGGGGGTAGTTACCCTCCAATAACTTTCGACTATTAAAATGGGCACTAGCCTTCTCAATTTCCAATTGAATGATCCGCTTTTGAAGTTTCTAGGCCAACGCTATCTATAAGAACCTTATATGCCCCAGGGCAAAACTTAGATCCTTTGCCCTTGGGGCTCTCGGGGATTAGTCATAGTAAAGGTTATATCCTTGTATGGTATACCAGACAAATACATTAAAGTGATTAGTGCTATGTACGAGAATAACACTGCTGCGGTTAAGGTAGGAAATGAGGTTAGCAGCTGGTTTTGTATTAAATCAGGAGTTAAGCAGGGTTGTGTTCTATCCCCCTTTATACGGATTATTTTGATGGACTTTGTCTTAAGGAGCACAGGAAAGGCAATGCGAGACCACGGAATCAAATGGGGAGAAAAAAGTCTCCTGGACTTGGATTATGCTGATGATTTAAGAATCCTAGATGAAAGTGTGAGCAAAATAAATGAAGTTTTAGAGGTATTGCGAGTTCAGGGTGCTAGAATTGGTTTGAAAATTAATGTTAAGAAGACTAAGTCACTAAGGCTAGGAATAAGTGAAGATGAAAAGGTGAAGTTGGGTAATGAAAAGATTGATCAGGTGGGAAGCTTCACTTACCTTGGTAGTATTATTAGTAAAGATGGTGGGATCAGTGAAGATGTTAAAAATAGAATAGCCAAGGCTCAGGGTGTTTTTTCACAGTTAAAAAAAGTCTGGAAGAACAGGACGATAAGTCTGCAAACCAAGATGAGACTATTAGAAGCTACAGTGATGACAGAGGTCAAATCTGGCTCTGAAGCATGGACGCTCCGAAAAGCGGATGAAGATTTGCTAGATGTTTTCCAGAGAAATTGCTTAAGGATTGTTCTGGGTACCCGGCTGACTGACCGTATTTCAAACAATAGGCTATACGAAAAATGTGGTTCAATACCGCTTTCTAGGTCTATAATGAAAGAATGGTTGAGGTGGTTAGGGCATGTTGTGCGGATGAATGATGACAGATTGCCGAAGATTGTTCTTTTCGGCCAACCATCTAGGGCTAAACGGAAAGCAGGTCGTCCCTGTCTGGGGTTGGAGGACGTCATAAAGAAAGATTAAAAGGAAATGGGAACTTCGTGGGCGGGTGTAAAAAGGGAGGCTTTTAATAGATTGGGGTGGAGGAGGAGCGTGCGTAACTGTGTTGGCCTCAGGCGGCTTGGTGCTGCGATGAGTTGTTAGTAGTAGTAGTAAATACATAATTTCCAGAACTTTCAACTATATTGAACAAAATGGCTATCTCCAAACTTTGATTGAATGTGTTTGGGCAAATGGTGGGCCTGGGAGGCGGGTTACTTGCTCTCCATTCACTTTCGTCTATTAAAAAGGGCACTAGCCCTTTCAATTTCCAATCAAATGAGCGTTTTTTGAAGTTTCTATGACAAAACTTTCTATAAAACCTTATGTGCCCCCAGGGCATAACTTAAAATCCTTGCCCTGAGGGCTCTGAGGGGGTTATCAACCTCAAAGACCTAATTTCTAGAGCTTTCAACGTCGTCGAACAAAATATATATCTCAAAATTTTGATTGGACGTGTTAAGGGAAATGGGGGGGCATGTGAGGGGTGATAGTTGTCCTTCAATCACTTTCGAATATTAAAAAGGATACTAGCCCTTTCAATTTCCAATCGAAGGAGCCCTTTTTGAAGTTTCTACAAGATCACTTTGTATCAAAACCTTATATACCCCCCGGGCATAAGTGACAACCCTTACCCTGAGGACTTGGGGGGGGAGGGGGTGATGTTCTTCTCAAAGATCTAACTTCCAAAATTTTCAACTACGTTGAACAAAATTGGCTCAAAATTTTGAGCCATTGGCTCAAAAATTTGAGCCAAAATTTTTAGCCATCTCAAAATTTTGATTGGATGTGTTTGGAGAAATGGTGGTCTTGGAAGGGGTGTCAGTTGCCTTCAAATCACTTTCAACTATTAAAAAGGGCAGTAGCCATTTCAATTTCCATTCGAATGAGCCCTTTTTGAAGTTTCTACGACAGCACTTTCTATAAAAACCTTATATGTCCCCAAGTCATAACTTATAACCCTTGCCATGAAGACCGTTGAGGAGTATCCTGCTCAAAGACATAATATCCGGTACTTTAAACTGCGTTGAACAAAATGGTTATATCAAAATTTTGATTGGATTTGTCTGGGGAAATCGTGGGCTTGGAAGGGGTTTTAGTTGCCTTCCAATCACTTCCGACTATTAAAAGGGTACTGGCCATTTCAATTTTCAATCAAATGAGCCCTTTTTGAAGTTTCTACGACAACGCTTTCTATAAGAACCTTATATGCCCCGCGGGAAAACTTAAAACCCTTGTCTTCAGGGCTGGGGGGGATTGCCATCCTCAAGGACCTAATTTCTAGACCTTTCAACTACGTTGAACAAAATAGCTATCTAAAAATTTTTATTGGATATGTTTGGGGTAAAAGTGGGCGAAAGAGGGGGATTTGTTGCCCTCCAATCACTTTCGAATATTAAAAAGAGCACTAGTCCTTTGAATTTCAAATCTAATTAGCCTTTTTTCAAGTTTCTATGACAAAACTTTCTATAAAAACCTTATATGCCCCCAGGGTATAACTGAAGACCCTTGCCCTGATGGCTCTGAGGGATTATCATCCTAAAAGACCTAATTTCCAGAATTTTAAACTACGTTGAACAAAATAAATATCTCAAAATTTTGATTGGATGGATTAGGGAAAATGGTGGGCGTGAGAGGGGTGTTAGTTGCCCTTCAATCACTTTCGACTATTAAAAAGGGCAATAGCCCTTTGAATTTCCAATCGAATGAGTCCTTTTTAAAATTTCTGTAAGAACCTTATATGCCCCAGGGCATAACTGACAACCCTTGACCTGAGCGCTTTGGGGGAGGGGATTGTCATCCTCAAAGACATAATTTCCAGAACTCTCAACTACGTTGAAAAATATGGCTATCTCAAAATTTTGATTGTATGCGTTTGGAGAAATGGTGGGCGTGAGTTGGAGTTGCCCTCCAGTCATTTTTATCTACTAAAAATGGCGCTAGCCATTTCAATTTCCAATTGAATGAGCCCTTTTTGAAGTTTTTACGACAACGTTTTCTATTAGAACCTTATATGCCCCCAGGGCATAACTTACAACCCTCGTCCTGAGGGCTGTGGGGGGCGGGGGGGGGGTTGTCATCCTTGAAGACCTAATTTCTAGAACTTTAAACTACGTTGAACAAAATGGCTATTTAAAAATATTGATTGGACGTGATTGGGGAATAGCGGGGCCTGAGAGGTGGGTTAGCTGCTCACCAATCACTTTCGACTATTAAAAAGGGCACTAGCCCTATGAATTTCCAGTTGAATGAACCCTTTTTTAAGTTTTGTACGACAAAGTTTTCAATAAAAACCTTATAAGCACCCAGGGCATACTACATACCCCTTGCACTGAAGACTGTGGGGGGAATGTCCTGGTTAAAGATATATTTCAAGAATTTTCAACTGTGTTGAACAAAATGGCTATCTGAAAATTTTGATTGGACGTGTTTGGGGAAATGGTGAATGTGGAAGGGGTATTAGTTGCCTTCCAATCACTTTTGACTTTAAAAAGGGCACTATGCATTTCAATTTCCAATGAAATGAGCCCTTTTTGAAGTTTCTGGGCAACGCTTTCTATTAAAAACCTTATATGTACCCAGGGCATAACTTACTACCTTAGCCCTGAGGACTCTGGGGAGAGTGTCATCCTCAAAGACATAATTTCCAAAACTTTCAACTACGCTCAACAAAATGGATATCTGGAAATTTTGATTGGATGTGTTTGGGGAAATAGTGGGCGTGAGGGGGGGGGATTCATTACCCACCAATCACTTTCGACTATTAAAATCGACACTAGCCCTCTCGATTTTCTATTGAATGAGCCGCTTTTGAAGTTTCTACGATAACGCTATCTATAAAAACCTTATATACCCCAAAGGCATAACTTACAACCTTTCCAGAACTTCCAGAACTTTCAACTACGTTGAACAAAATGGCTATCTCTAAACTTTGATTGAATGGTTTTGGGGAAATGGTGGTTGTGAGAGGGGGGTTAACTACTCTCCACTCACTTTCGATAATTAAAAAGGGCAATTTCAATTTCCAATCAAATTAGCCCTTTTGAAATTTCTGCTTCAATTTTCAATATAAACTTTATATGCCCCAAGGAATTAACTTACAACCCTTGCACTGAGGGCTCTGATTAGGTTATCATCCTAAAAGACATAATTCCAAGAACTTTTAACTACTTTGAACAAAATAGATATCTCAAAATTTTGATTGGATGTGTTTGGGAAAATGGTGGGCGTGAGAGGGGTGTTAGTCGCACTCCAATCACTTTCAACTGTTAAAAAAGGCACTAGCCATTTCAATTTCCAATTGAATGAGCCCTTTTGAAGTTTTTACAACATCACTTTCTATAAAAACCTTATATGCCCCCAGGGCATAACTTACAACCCTTGCCCTGAGGGCTGTGGGGGGGCGTTGTAATCCTTAAAGACCTAATTTACAAAACTATCACAGAAGTTGAAAAAAATGGCTATCTAAAAAATTTGATTGGATGTGTTTGGGTAAAAGGTGGGCGTGAGAGGTGGGTTAATTACTCTCCACTCAGTTTCGACTATTAAAAAGGGCAATTTCAATTTCGAAACAAATGAGACCTTTTTGAAATTTTTACAACAACGTTTTCTATGAGAACCTTATATGCCCCCAGTGCATAACTTACAACCCTCGGCCTGAAGGCTGTGGGGGGGAGGGGGGCGTTGTCATCCTTGAAGACCTAATTTCTAGAATTTTAAACTACGTTGAACAAAATGGCTATCTAAAAATATTGATTGGACGTGATTGGAGAAAAGCGGGGCCTGAGAGGTGGGTTAGTTGCTCACCAATCACTTTCGACTATTAAAAAGGGCACTAGCTCTATGAATTTCCAATTGAATGAACCCTTTTTTAAGTTTTGTACGACAAAGTTTTCAATAAAAACCTTATAAGCACCCAGGGCATACTACATACTCCTTGCACTGAAGACTGTGGGGGGAATATCCTGGTTAAAGATATATTTCAAGAATTTTCAACTGTGTTGAACAAAATGTCTATCTGAAAATTTTGATTGGACGTGTTTCGGGAAATGGTGAATGTGGAAGGGGTGTTAGTTGCCTTCCAATCACGTTTGAATTTAAAAAGGGCACTATTCATTTCAATTTCCAATGAAATGAGCCCTTTTTGAAGTTTCTGGGGCAACGCTTTCTATTAAAAACCTTATATGTACCCAGGGCATAACTTACTACCTTAGCCCTGAGGACTCTGGGGAGAGTGTCATCCTCAAAGACATAATTTCCAAAACTTTCAACTACGCTCAACAAAATGGATATCTGGAAATTTTGATTGGTTGTGTTTGGGGAAATAGTGGGGGTGTGGGGGGTAATTCATTACCCACCAATCACTTTCGACTATTAAAATCGACACTAGCCCTCTCGATTTTCTATTGAATGAGCCGCTTTTGAAGTTTCTACGATAACGCTATCTATAAAAACCTTATATACCCCAAAGGCATAACTTACAACCTTTCCAGAACTTCCAGAACTGTCAACTACGTTGAACAAAATGGCCATCTCTAAACTTTGATTGAATGGTTTTGCGGAAATGGTGGGCGTGAGAGGGGGGTTAACTACTCTCCACTCACTTTCGATAATTAAAAAGGGCAATTTCAATTTCCAATCAAATTAGCCCTTTTGAAATTTCTACTTCAATTTTCAATATAAACTTTATATGCCCCAAGGAATTAACTTACAACCCTTGCACTGAGGGCTCTGATTAGGCTATCATCCTAAAAGACATAATTCCAAGAGCTTTTAACTACTTTGAACAAAATAGATATCTCAAAATTTGGATTGGATGTGTTTGGGAAAATGGTGGGCGTGAGAGGGGTGTTAGTCGCACTCCAATCACTTTCAACTGTTAAAAAAGGCACTAGCCATTTCAATTTCCAATTGAATGAGCCCTTTTTGAAGTTTTTACAACATCGCTTTCTATAAAAACCTTATATGCCCCCAGGGCATAACTTACGATCCTTGCCCTGAGGACTGTGGGGGGGGGGGGGGGGTTGTAAACCAAAAAAACCTAATTTAAAAAACTTTAAAATAAGTTGAAAAAAATTGCTATCTAAAAATTTTGATTGGATGTGTTTGGGGAAAAGGTGGGCGTGAGAGGGGGGTTAATTACTCTCTACTCACTTTCGAATATTAAAAAGGGCAATTTCAATTTCCAAACAAATGAGCCCTTTTTGAAATTTTTACAACAACTTTCTATATAAACTTACAACCTTTTCCCTGGGGGCTCTGGGGTGTTTGTCATCCTCAAATACATAATTTCCAGAACTTATAACTACATTGAACAAAATGACTATCTCTAAATTTTGATTTAATGTGTTTGGGAAAATGGTGGAAGTGAGCGGGGGGGGGGGTTAGTTTTTTTCCAGTCCCTTTCGACTATTAAATAAAGCAATAGCCCTTTCAATTTCCAATTGAATGAGCCCTTTTTGAAGTTTCTACAACATCGCTTTCTATAAAAAACCATATATGCCCCCAGGGCATAACTGACAACACTTACCCTGAGGGCTTGGGGGGGGGGCTCATCCTCAAAGACATAATTTCCTGTAGTTTCAACTACGTTGACAAATATGGATATCTCAATATTTTGATTGTATTTCTTTGGGGTAATGCTGGGCGTGAGAGGGGGTTAGTTGCCCTCCAATCATTTCCGACTATTAAAAATGGCACTACCCATTTCAATTTCCAATCGAATGAGCCCTTTTTGAAGTTTTTATGACAACGTTTTCTATAAAAACCTTATATGCCCCCAGGGCAAAACTTAAAACCCTCGCCCTGAGGGTTGGGAGGGGGGGTCATCATCCTTAAAGACCTAATTTCCAAAACTTTCAACTACGTTGAAAAAAAAATGACTATCTAAAAGTATTGATTGGATGTGTTTGGGGAAAAGGTGGGCGTGAGAGGTGGGTTAGTTGCGCTCCAATCACTTTTGTCTATTAAAAAGGGCACTAGCCCTTTGAATTTCAAATTAATGAGCCATTTTTCAAGTCTGTACCACAAAGATTTCAATAAAAACCTTATATTCCCCCAGGGCATAATACATAACCCTTGCCTTTGAGAGTCCTGCTCAAATATATAATTTGCAGAACTTTGAACTGCGTTGAACAAAATGAATATCTTAAAATTTTTATTGGGTGTGTTGGGAGAAATGGTGGGCGTGGAAGGGACGAAGAGGTGCTAGTTACCTTCCAATCAATTTCGACTATTAAAAAGGGCACTAGTCATTTCAATTTCCAATCGAATGAGCCCTTTTTGAAGTTTCTACGACAACGTTTTTTATAAAAAACCTTACATGCCCCCGGGGCATAACTTACAACCCTTGCCCTGAGGGCTGTGGGGGGGGGGTTCATTCTCAAAGACCTAATTTCCAGAACTTTCAACTACGTTGAACAGAATGGCTATCTCAAATTTTTATTGTATGTGTTTGGGGGAAAGGTGGGCGTGCAAGGGGGGTTAGTTGCCCTCCAATCACATTCTACTATTAAAAAGGGCAGCCCTGTGAATTTCCAATTGAATAAGCCCTGTTTGAAGTTTCTACGACAAAGCTTTCTATAAAAACCTTATATACTCCCAGGGCGTAGCTTTACAACCCTTGCCCTGAGGGCGGGGGGGGGGGGGGTGTCCTCCTAGAAACAAAATTTATATCTGGAAATCAAACACGTTGAACAAAATTGCTATTTAAAAATTTTGATTGGACGTTTTTTGGGAAAAAGTTGGGCGTTGAAGGGGCGTTAGTTTTTCTTCCAATCACTTTTGACTAGTAAAAAAGGCACTAGCCATTCCAATTTCCAATCGAATGAGTCCTTTTCAAAGTTTCTACGACAACTCCTTCAATACGAAGTGCCCTGGTCTAAAGGAAAAAAAAAATAATAATACATTGTGCCAGCATCGTTCTTTTTGTTTAGGCAGCGCTATTAAGCTGCCATTGATAGGGGTTTAGAACCCTACTCATATTAATTTCTGCTCGTTTTGAGTTTGACTCTGTTGTTTATTTTAATTATTTAAACAAAATTTTTTCACAAAATAAGTTTTTCAAAGAAAAGTAAAGAACTCCATTAAACAAAAAATAAGCAAAAATAAAATCAAATAATCTACCAAGCGTGAAACTACCACAAATCAGCATCGATAAATAAATGAAACCCAAAACGAACAAAAACTACAATAAATAACCAAGTCAAACTCAAAACGAGCAGAAATTAAGGTAAGTAGTTATTTCAGCTCGAACTAAAAAAAATATGAATGTTTTTACTTTTATAACTTTAATAAATCAAATAATATTAACATTTTGATTACTAAATATCAGTATATGTATATTAAACTGACAATGCACATTCATTTGTATTTTTTTCATTAAAGTGCAAATTATGTTCTGGTTTTGGGAAGGCATAGGGTTTTTGAGACCAGCTTATGTTAATTTCTGCTTGTTTTGAGTTTGGCTCGATTATTTATTGTGAT
Organism: Artemia sp. Qi Xiang Cuo; assembly: GCF_049724085.1. NCBI lineage: Eukaryota > Metazoa > Arthropoda > Branchiopoda > Anostraca > Artemiidae > Artemia > Artemia sp. Qi Xiang Cuo. The sequence continues at coordinate 40,986,651 of NC_142811.1, read as the reverse complement.
TTCTGTTCGTTTTGGGTTTCATTTATTTATCGATGCTGATTTGTGGTAGTTTCACGCTTGGTAGATTATTTGATTTTATTTTTGCTTATTTTTTGTTTAATGGAGTTCTTTAGTTTTCTTTGAAAAACTTGTTTTTTGAAAAAGTTGTTTTTAATTAATTTCTGTTTGTTTTATATTGACATAGTCTTTTCAGGGAAAAAGAAAATAATACCTCAAATCTTTTCGTTTTTTAAGACTTTATAGTTTAGCCTGCTATTTGTATGCTGGAGGAAAATTTTCAGCAATTTTTAACAGCATACACCCTTTTAAAAATATGGACACAAATAGTAGTGTTTAATTTAGTTTCATACCTCCTCTTGTTGACCTGAAATGAAAAACTTGACACCATTCACAAAAACATCTGTTTACTTTCTTTGATAGCTTGGATACACTTACGCTATTTTGATTTGGTTAAATTTAAGAGCAGAAGCAGCACCGAAAGTTTGAACATAATACCCTCAGTCGTTCTTGGGATACTGCTGAGATGCCTTATTGGAAATTAGCATTAACACAGTGCATTTTGATTTAATTTTAAGGCAATATTTTGTTTTTAAACATAATGGGCAATTGAGAGGGTGGGCGTGGGAGGGTGCTTAGTTTGCCCTCCAATCACTTTCGACTATTAAAAAGGGCATCGTCTTTGTCTATTTTCAATCGAATGAGCCCTTTTCGAAGTTCCTACGACAACTCCTTCAATACGAAGTGCCCTGGTCTAAACAACAACAACAACAAAAATAATACATTATACCCACATCGATCTTTACTATAATTAATAAAAAAAAACCTTTTCCACAAAATAAGTTTTCAAAGAAAAGTAAAGAACTCTATTAAACAAAAAATGAGCAAAAATAAAATCAAATAATCTCCAAGCGTAAAACTACCTCAAATCAGCATCAATAAATAAATGAAACCCAAAACGAACAGAAATTACAATAAATAACCGAGTCAAACTCAAATGAGCAGAAATTAACATAAGTTGGGCTCAAAACCCCTATGCCTTCCCAAGGTCAGAGCAAAATTTTCAATTTGCTGAAAAAATATAAATGTTTTTACTTTTATAATTTTAAAAAATCAAATAATATTAATATTTTGATTACTAAATATAAGTTTATGTACATTAAACTGACAATGCACATTCATTTGTATTTTTTTTCAGTAAAGTGCAAATTTAGGGCAGGGCACATGCTTCTACAACAAAGATTTCAATAAAAAACTTATATGCCCCCAGAGCATAACTTATAACCCTTGCCCTGAAGACTGTGTGGGGAGTGTCCTGCTCAAATGTATAATTTCCTGAACTTTAAACTGCGTGGAACAAAATGGCTATCTGAAAATTTTGATTGGATGTTTTTGGGGAAATGGTGGGCGTGGAAGGACGTTAGTTGCCTTCCATTTACTTTTGACTACTAAAAGGGCACTAGCCATTTCAATTTCTAATTGAATGAGCCCTTTTAGAAGTTTCTACGACAACGCGTTCTATAAAAACTTTATATGCCCCCAGGGCATAACTTACAACCCTCGCCCTGACGGCTGTGACGGGTGGGGGAGGGGGGGTTGTCATCCTCAAAGACCTAATTTCCAGAACTTAAAACTAAGTTGAACAAAATGGCTATCTCAAAATTTTGATTGGATGTGTTTTTGGAAAAGGTGGGCGTGATACGGGGGTTAGTTGCCCTCCAATTGTTTTCGACTATTAAAAAAGGCACTAGCCCTTTGAATTTCCAATCGAATGAGCCTGTTCTGAAGTTGTTACGACAAAACTTTTTACAAAAAACCTTATATACCCCCAGGGCATAACTTAAAACCCTTGCCCTGAGGGCTGTGGGGAAGTGTCCTCCTCAAACACATACTTTCTATTTGGAAATCAACTACGCTGATCAAAATGCCCATCTTAAAGTTTTGATTGGATGTGTTTCGGGAAATGGTGGGCTTGGAAGGGGTGTTAGTTGCCTTTCAATCACTTTCGACTATTAAAAAGGGCACACTCCAATCTCCAATTGAATAAGCCCTTTTCGAAGTTTCTACGACAACTTCTTCGATATGATGTGCCCTGGTCTAAAACAAAAAATAATAAATAATACATTGTGACAACATCGTTCTTATATGCCCCCACGGCATAACTTAAAACCCTTGCCCTGAGGATTGTGCGGGAGTGTCGTCCTCAAAAACATATTTTCTATCTGGAAATCCACTACGCTGAACAAAGAGGCTATCTAAAAAATTTGGATTGGATGTGTTTGGGGAAATGGTGGGCGTGGAAGGGGTGTTAGTTGCCTTCCGATCACTTTCGACTATTAAAAAGGGCACTAGACACTCCAATTTACAATCGAATGATCCCTTTACGAAGTTTCTACGACAACTCCTTCGATACGAAGTGCCCTGGCCTAAAGAAAACAAAATAATACATTGTGCCAACATCTTTCTCTACTTAGGCAGCGCGATTGCGCTGCCTATAATTTCTGTTTGTTTTGGGTTTTATTGATTTTTTTATACTGATTTGTGGTAGTTGTATATTTGGTAGATTATTTGATTCTATTTTTGTTCATTTTTGGTTTAATGGAGTTCTTTACTTTTTTTTTCAAAAACTTATTTTGTGGAAACAGTTTTTTTTAATTAATTTCTGTTTGTTGTATCTTGATATAGTCTTTTTCAGGGAAAAAGACTGGGCATCTGTTAAAAAACCATCCCTTCCATAAAATCGTTAAATAACCCCTATTTATAACTTATAATCATTGCCCCTAATCTCAGGAGTTTGTTTCAACCCCAAAAGCCATGTTAAATGATATTTAGACTATTTTGAACAGAATGACTATCTCAAAATTTCTAATAGATGCATTTCGCGACAATACGACGTCTGTTTGAGGGGGGAGTAGCTGCCCTCCGATCACTTTGACTCTTAAAAAGAGCAATAGAGTGTCTGATTACCAATCCCATGAGCCCCCTCCGAAGTTTATATAAACATGCCTTCTAAAAAAAAAAAACTTACATGCCCCCAGGGCATAACTTACAACCCTTGCCCTGAGGGCTTGGGGGATTTATATCCTCAAAGACATAATTTCCAGAAGATTCAATTACGTAAAACTTAATGGCTATCTCAAAATTTTGATTGGAAGTGTTTGAGGATATGATGGGCGGGCGGGGGGGGGGGCATTTTCCCTCTGGCCACTTTCGACTAATAAAAAGGCACTAGTCCTCTCAATTTCCAATAAAATGAATCGTTTTTAAGCTTTTGCGACAAAACTTTTTATAAAAACCTTATATGCCCCAAGGGTATAACTTACAACCCTTCTCCTGAGGGCTATGGTGGAGGGTTGTCATCCTCAAAGACATAATTTCCAGACTTTTCAACTACGTGGAACAAAATGGCCACATCAAAATGTTGGAAATGTTTGGGGAAATGATGGGCGTGGGGGGAGTGATTCTCCCTCCAACTACCCCCAACTATTAAAAAAGGGCACTAGCCCTTTTAATTTTCTAATGGGGGGGGGGTTCTTTTATTTCTTTTCGTATATTTTATACCATAGTTTGAGGGGGAACTTCGTGTAGCGGGGGATTAAAATAGCGATTCAAACGGGGAGCATACGTTAATGGTTATACTGAGTCGAAATCAGATTAAAAGGATTCAGGTTCCCTTGAGAGCGGTTGGAGCCACAAGGACTAATTATCTTAAGAAATACTAACATGAAGAGACAGAATTAAGAAAGTAATGTATTTATTTTTAAACACATTAGCAGTACAAAGCATGTTTAGGAATATCAAAATTATCAGTATTACACTCCACTGTCATAGGCAATTGGACAATGTTATACACTGGGCATATACAATGCAACATGGTTTTATCAATGTTCTGATAATAATTGTCAAAAACTATCAATAGTTAGATCACTTACATTAGACTGTTCTCAAACACTACTCGAAGACAGGCTCTAGGCTGATTATAGACTGGCTATCGACTCGTTATCGACTCATTTTCGACTGGCGCAAAGTTGCTAAATTCTAACTAACTATACACTCCAATTTCACCAGAGGTTACATTCAGGCGTTGCTAAAAAAGTGTGTTACATTGGTCCTATTGGTTAATAGTATGTCCCATATTTCTATTGGACAGGGATACACCAATTGGCTAATTCAATTTTGGTACGATTTATAGCTCTAAGACTTCACTTTGGAGTTTTTCTCGACAAAACAAAGTTTTACTTTTGTAATTTTATTGCTAACGACGTGTCACTTAGTTTCCAGATGGCTTATAATTTATCACTGTGAAATTTGTTAAGGGAAAATACAACTTAGTTGCATTGGAATACATGATCCTAAACTTAGTTTCAGAACAATGCAACTAGATTACATGAAAATACTTTGTATCTCTAGTGACTATTTTTTTGTATGATAAATTTTACCTTCTCTTGACAGTTTGTAAATTCAAATTCTTAAAATTTAAACTACATTGTTAGTCGCCTGTCATGTAACATTTGGTCACACTGATATTTATTGCATATTTGGCGACACAGAGGCGGACTTATTTATTGCTATTACACTTTTGGTGGGAAAGTTTTTACAAAGTTTGTCCGATTAAGATACATTTGTATTGCTACTTTTTAAATTGTACGATATAGCCTTACTCGATCTGTGGGTTACTTGAATTTTTAGGTTCATATTTTGGGTGATTTTATTTTACTTGAGTAACTCTAATTGGCAAATTTTTAGGTTTTTGAATTTTGATCCCGTTACATATCCTCCTTCCCATTGTTAACGATGTCCTCATCGTTGTGTTTACTACTTCTCTCTATTTTTTGAATTTTGATCTCGTTTTATCATTGTTAAAAAAAATTTTTTTTAATTGGCACTTATTATTTGAATTAACTCACATTTAATAAGATTTCTTTTTTTTATATTCCTGATTGCTTTGTGTGATTACATATATGAAAACATTACTTAAAAGTCCATCACCTATTCACTCTATTTGGCGAAAGGGCCAAAGAGTTTCTATTGACTAACACATTTGGTTATATGATTAAGTATGTAAATATTACCTTCCTCCACATAATACTAAAAATACCTTCACCTGATATGCTAATAATTCTACATGGTCTTAATTCTCTAATTTCTGCCTTTGCAATTGTTTTACTACCCGGTATGATATTGATTACTGAAAATACACGTTCCTTACTTAAATACTACAATAAATATCCACCTGACACTATACTGATAAGATACGCTATTGAATTCTAAAGTAGCTTCTTACATCTAACTTATAACACACAAATATATTAATAAAAAAAAAAACTTGTAAAAAAATGATTTTATACACATATTACGAGATTTTAACTTGATATCTGGGAGTAGCACTTGAATAATGTCACTTATATCATCTGTTTTACGAAAAGTTTCTCAATATTCATTAAAGTTACGTGTTAAGTACATAAGATTTCACACTTACTTCATCATTCTACGTGTCTATAATACTCACATACCTTGTCACTTTATTTTGCGCTTCCGTTCAATTAATTACTGGGTCCGCTAATTGTTTATGGTTTGTCTTAGTGGTGTTTCATTTTTTGGCACTTGTTGCTTGGGATGAGCATTTAAAATGTTCATATGTATGACTTCTTGCACAAAATTGTCCGTGCGTGGTTTGTCACGTCATATACGAGGGGTTGATGTTATAGAGTTGTTGACATGTTTAATTTGTAAAAATACCGCTGAAAATTTATTAAAGGAAATGGGTATACTGCTCTTTGGGCTGGGTATCTCTTTTTAGGCGCTTTTATCCTCAGGAAATCTAATACTCGTACAGTCTATGTTTCCCGGAAATTGTTCACGATCAGTCCTTCTTTTATTTGAACAAAGGGCCGTGATACGACATGTAAAGGTAATTATGGTTGGATCAAAACTTGATCTTAGAGCCTAGGTTTAACGCATTGTCTTTGATTCCTGTTTTAATGATACACATTCATCGAGGGCTTAATCATAGGGACTATGACTATAATAACTTGGTTGGGTCTCTTCTCTGACACTTCATTTTGGGAAAGTTTAGCACGTACAGTTTATATTTCCCACAAAATTGTTAATGTTTGGCTCTTCTTCTCAGGGAGGATGGTTTGTTTTTGCGATATCAAATAATGATTGGGTAGGGTCAAAACATAAACTTGGAATCTTGTTTCAACATATTGTTTTTGACTTAGGATTTAAGATACGTAATCATTGCGGGATTAACTCCAGGGTTATTCCAGTCCTTAGGATTTACTGTTTGGGACCTTGCCGTCTAAGGATAGTTATTTGACGGATTTTTATGCAGTTTTACGACATGCTTGGTCGGGGTGGTTCTCTAGATAATCATTGATTCAGACATATATATATATATATATATATATATATATATATATATATATATATATATATATATATATATATATATATATATATATATATATATATATATATATATATATATATATATATATATATATATATATATATATGGGGTTTTCCTGTTTGACGATATTTTTTTTAGATAGAGTTACCTGGTACTAGGTAAATGAGATTGTCATCGGTGTATTATATTCAAGGATTTACAAGGAGTACTTATCGTTGGTTGACGAATGATGAGAATAGATGCTACTAGGTTGTATCTGTGTTGCATGCTGGTATACCATGATTGAATATCCACTGACTACTCCACTTCCTAAAATATAAATATCTAGGCAGAATCATATGCTCTTTACAATCACGTAAGGTAAAGCACATATGGCAACAATACATAATTTATAGAATAAAATACAGGGACTATTATTGAAGCAATAGTCGTGATTAGCTGTACTAGCTGTAACAAATAAAGTTAAATTTTAAGATAAAACAAATCAAGGCAATTCTTATGCTTTTGTTTTTGCATATTGCCGCGACACTGGATCGCGGCATATTGCCATGACTACTCCAGTATCGTAAACGACTAAATATTCCACTTGAAATGAGCTGAAGACACTCCACATTGGCTTTCCGCATATGATTATCTTTGGTCTCTCTTGCGAATAGGAGAATTTATATTTTTCATACATTACAGCTATTCTGGGGGTAGTTCCCATGCTTATGTATGGTTCCCTGCTTTACAACGTCTTTGGCTGCTTCGCAAACACTGAAGATTATCATAATATTTGTTAGTCGCACCGTTCTGTTTAATTTTAGAATTAATATGTGTTATTTCATATTGCAATGTAATCTAATTTTTAAATATTTTTTATATATTTTTTTTGGCGATTTTATTCTTTTGAATTTGGAATGTAGATTGTATTGTTATGCGAACAACTACATCGTCAGCCACGTCGCTTCTGACTATATTGAAGGTACTTATCCCTTCTCCCATTGTATTTTGTTCCCAATTTTCCTGTTACAGATCGATATTTGGGTTTATTTGCTAATCGTCGTCCAAAACGATACGATTCTATGTTATATTCCCTTAAATCATATTTGACGATTTTTTTCGCGAATATTTCTTCCCCTGAAATTATTCACAATAAGTATTGCTGCAGAGTATATCATATTTTCTTTTGCGTGCTTGATAGTTATAAACTCTGTGTCAATATTTGCCTTGGCCATTGTTCTGAAATGAAAGGTAGTTTCTATTGGCTTTGTCTAGTTACTTTCATTCAAGATTAGTTACAATCATGGTTACTCTAGGTCGAGGTCAAACTACCTTTTGTGTTCAATTCCAAACAATAATTTCAATTTCCAAATAAATGAGCCCTTTTTGAAATTTTTACAACAACTTTCTATATAAACTTACAACCTTTGCCCTTGGGGCTCTGAGGTGTTTGTCATCCTCAAATACATAATTTCCAGAACTTATAACAACATTGAACAAAATGAATATCTCTAAATTTTGATTGAATGTGTTTGGGGAAATAGTGGAAGTGAGCGGGGGGGGGGGGTTTAGTTGCTCTCCATTCACTTTCGACTATTAAATAAAGAACTAGCCCTTTCAATTTCCAATCAAATGAGCCCTTTTAGAAGTTTATACGTCAAAACTTTCTATAAAATTTTATATCCCCCAGAGCATAACTTACAACCCTGGCCCTCACGGCTCTGAGGGTTTATTATCCTCAAAGACCTAATTTCTAGAACTTTCAACTATGCTGAACAAAATAGGTCTCTCAAAATTTTGATTGGATGTGTTTGGGGAAATGGTGGGGGTGAGAAGGGTGTTAGTTGCCCTTCAATCACTTTCGACTATTAAAAAGGACACTAGCCCTTTCAATTTCCAATTGAATTAGCCCTTTTTGAAGTTTCTACAACATCGCTTTCAATAAAAACCTTATATTTCAACAGGGCATAGCTGACAACACTTTCCCTGAGGGCTTGGGGGGGGGGGCCATCCTCAAAGACATAATTTCCAGTAGTTTCAACTACGTTGAAAAATATGGATGTCTCAATATTTTGATTGTATTTCTTTGGGGTAATGCTGGGCGTGAGAGGGAGTTAGTTGCCCTCCAATCATTTCCGACTATTAAAAATGACACTACCCATTTCAATTTTCAATCGAATGAGCCCTCTTTGAAGTTTTTATGACAACGTTTTCTATAAAAAACCTTATATGCCCCCAGGGCAAAACTTAAAACCCTCGCCCTGAGGGTTGGGAGGGGGGGGCGTCATCGTTAAGGACCTAATTTCCAAAAGTTTCAACTACGTTGAAAAAATGACTATCTTAAATTATTGATTGGATGTGTTTGGGGAAAACGTGGGCGTGAGAGGTGGGGTAGTTGCCCTCCAATCACTTTCGTCTATTAAAAAGGGCACTAGCCCTTTGAATTTTAAATCGAATGAGCCCTTTTTCAAGTCTCTACCACAAAGATTTCAATAAAAACCTTATATTCCCCCAGGGCATAATACATAACCCTTGCCTTTGAGAGTCCTGCTCAAAGATATAATTTCCAGAACTTTCAACTGCGTTGAAGAAAATGAATATCTGAAGATTTTGATTGGGTGTGTTTTGGGAAATGGTGGGCGTGCAAGGGGCGAAGGGGTGTTAATTACCTTCCAATCAATTTTGACTATTAAAAAGGGCACTAGTCATTTCAATTTCCAATCGAATGAGCCTTTTTTGAAGTTTCTACGACAACGTTTTCTCTAAAAAACCTTACATGCCCCCGGGGCATAACTTAAAACCCTTGCCCTGAGGGCTGTGGGGGGGGGGGGGTTCATTCTCAAAGACCGAATTTCCAGAACTTTCAACTACGTTGAACAGAATGGCTATCTCAAATTTTTTATTGTATGTGTTTGGGGTAAAGGTGGGCGTGCGAGGGGGGTTAGTTGCCCTCCAATCACATTCGACTATTAAAAAGGGCACTAGCACTGTGAATTTCCAATTGAATAAGCCCTTTTTGAAGTTTCTACGACAAAGCTTTCTATAAAAACCTTATATGCCCCCAGGGCGTAGCTTTACAACCCTTTCCCTGAGGGCTGTGGGGGGAGTGTCCTCCTAGAAACAAAATTTCTATTTAGAAATCAAATACGTTGAAAAAAAATTGCTATTTAAAAATTTTGATTGGACGTTTTTGGGGAAAAGGTTGGCGTTGAAGGGGCGTTAGTTTTTCTTCCAATCACTTTTGACTAGTAAAAAAGGCACTAGCCATTCCAATTTCCAACAGAATGAGTCCTTTTCAAAGTTTCTACGACAACTCCTTCAATACGAAGTGCCCTGGTCTAAAGAAAAAAAAAATAATAATACATTGTGCCAACATCGTTCTTTACTTAGGCAGCGCTATTAAGCTGCCTTTGATAAGGGTTTAGAACCCTACTCATATTAATTTCTGCTCGTTTTGAGTTTGACTCTGTCGTTTATTTTAATTATTTAAACAAACTTTTTTCACAAAATAAGTTTTTCAAATATACTACTTACGTTAATTTCTGCCTGTTTTGAGTTTGACTCGATTATTTATTGTAATTTGTGTTCGTTTTGGGTTTCATTTATTTATCGATGCTGATTTGTGGTAGTTTCACGCTTGGTAGATTATTTGATTTTATTTTTGCTTCTTTTTTGTTTATTGGAGTTCTTTACTTTTCTTTGAAAAACATATTTTTTGGAAAAAGTTGTTTTTAATTAATTTCTGTTTGTTCTATATTGACATAGTCTTTTCAGGGAAAAAGAAAATAATACTTCAAATCTTTTCGTTTTTTGACACTTTATAGTTTAGCCTGCTATTTGTATACTGGAGAAAAATTTTCAGCAATTTTTAACAGCATACACCCTTTTAAAAATATGGACACAAATAGTAGTGTTTAATTTAGTTTCATACCTCCTCTAGTTGACCTGAAATGGAAAACTTGATACCCTTCGCAAAAAATCTGTTTACTTTCTTTGATAGCTTGGATACACTTACGCTATTTTGATTTGGTTAAATTTTAAGAGCAGAAGCAGCCCCGAAAGTTTGAACATAATACCCTCAGTCCTTCTTGGGATACTGCTGAGATGCCTTATTGGAAATTAGCATTAACACAGTGCATTTTGATATAATTTTATGGCAACATTTAGTTTATAAACAAATGAGAGGGCAAATGAGAGGGTGGGCGTGGAAGGGTGCTTAGTTGCTCTCCAATCACTTTCGACTATTAAAAAGGGCATCATCCCTTTCTATTTTCAATCGAATGAGCCCTTTTCGAAGTTCCTACGACAACTCCTTCAATACGAAGTGCCCTGGTTTAAACAACAACAAAAATAATACATTATACCCATATCCATTTTTACTATAATTAATAATAAAAACCTTTTCCACAAAATAAGTTTTTCAAAGAAAAGTGAAGAACTCCATTAATCAAAAAATGAGCAAAAATAAAATCAACTAATCTCCAAGCGTGAAACTACCTCAAATCAGCATCAATAAATAAATGAAACCCAAAACGAACAGAAATTACAATAAATAATCGATTCATACTCAAATGAGCAGAAATTATAATAAGTTGGGCTCAAAACCCCTATGCCTTCCCAAGGCCAGAACAAAATTTTCAATTTGCTGAAAAATATAAATGTTTTTACTTTTATAACTTTAATAAATCAAATAATATTAATATTTTGATTACTAAATATAAGTATATGTACATTAAACAGACAATGCACATTCATTTGTATTTTTTTCAGTAAAGTGCAAATTTAGGGCAGGGCACATGCTTCTACAACAAAGATTTCAATCAAAACCTTATATACCCCCAGGGCATAACTTATAACCCTCGCCTGAAGACTGTGTGGGGAGTGTCCTGCTCAAACGTGTAATTTCGTGAGCTTTAAACTGCGTGGAACAGAATGGCTATCTGAAAATTTTGATTGGATGTGCTTGGCGAAATGGTGGGCGTGGAAGAGGTGTGAGTTGCCTCCCAATCACTTTTGACTATTAAAAAGGGCTCTAGCCATTTCAATTTCCAATCGGATGAGCCCTTTTTGAAGTTTCTACGACAACGCATTCTATAGAAACTTTATATGCCCCCAGGGCATAACTTACAACCCTTGCCCTGAAGGCTGTGAAGGGGGGGGGTGTAATTCTCAAAGACCTAATTTCCAGAACTTAAAACTACGTTGAACAAAATGGCTATCTCAAAATTTTGATTGGATGTGTTTTTGGAAAAGGTGGGCGTAATACGGGGGTTAGTTGCCCTCCAATTGTTTTCAACTATTAAAAAAGGCACTAGCCCTTTGAATTTCCAATCGAATGAGCCTGTTCTGAATTTGTCACGACAACGCTTTCTATAAAAACCTTATATGCCCCCAGGGCATAAATTACAACCCTTACCCTTAGGGCTGTGGGGAAGTGTCCTCCTCAAAGAAATAATTTCTATTTAGAATAGAAATGTTCTATTTCTATTCTACGTCTGAGTCTCAATTATATGAGGGAAGAGATTTTGAAATTTCCCCTGTTTTAGCAATAAGTTTTTGTTTTAGCAATTGTTCGTTTGGATCTAACGACATATTGGCTAGTATTTTCAAAAATAATTAAATTCGGCACTAAGTTTTTTTGATATTACTCAAATTTGACACTTTCAAACTTATCTTATGAGGGGATTCTATATGTTATTTTTTTCTTAGGAAGTATATTTTTTTTGTTACTATCTTAAGGGGACTTATGCCTAACAAAATATTGCACTTTCTCTATGCGTAGTATTTCTCAATAATCTTTTCTAAGGGAAAAGTTTTGTCCTTGTGTTTTGCTCCGTTAAACAGTGCCGCGCCAATTCTAATGGGGGGGGGGGTTTCTTTTATTTCTTTTCGTATATTTAATACCATAGTTTGAGGGGGAGCTTCGTGTAGTGGGGAATTAAAATAGCAAGTCAAACGGGGAGCATACGTTAACGGCCATACTGAGTCGAAATCAGATTAAAAGGATTCTGGTTCCCTTGAGAGTGATTGGAGCCACAAGGACTAATTATCTTGAGAAATACTAACATGAAGAGACAAAATTAAGAAAATAATTTATTTATTTTTACTCACATTAGCAGTACAAAGCTGGTTCAGGAATATCAAAATTATCTGTATTACACTCCACTGTCATAGGGGATTCTTATGTGGGGATTCTATATGTTATTTTTTTCTTAGGGAGTATATTTTTTTGTTACTATCTTAAGGGGACTTATGCCTAACAAAATATTGCACTTTTTCTATGCGTAGTATTTCTCAATAATCTTTTCTAAGGGGAAAGCTTTGTCTTTGTGTTTTGCTCCGTTTGATTGGGTGTGTTTGTGGAAATAGGTGGCGTGAGAGGGGGGTTAATTGCCTTCCAATCAATACCATTAAAGAGGACACTAACCCTTTCAATTTCCCATTGAATGAGCTCTTTTTAAAGTTTTTACGACAAGCCCTTCTGTAAAAACATTTTATATGCCTCAAGGGCATAACTGACAACCCTAGTCCTGAGGGGTGTGTGTGTGTGTGGGGGGGGGGGGCTTTGTCATTCTCAAAGAGACAATTTCCAGAACTTTCAACTACGTTGAACAAAATGGATATCTCAAAATTTTTAATGCATGTGTTTGGAGAAATGGTGGGTGTGATAGGGGGGTTAGTTGCCCTCCAATCACTTTCAGCTATTAAAAGGGGTACTAGTCCTTTCAATTTCCAATCGAATGAGCCCTTTTTTAATTTTTACGACAACGCTTTCCTTAAAAAGCTCATATGTCCCTAGGACATAACTCACAACCTTTGCCCTGAGGGCTGTGGGGGGAGTGTCCTCCTCAAAGACACAATTTCCAGATCTTTCAACTGCATTAAACAAAATGGCTATCTCAAAATTTTGATTGGATGTGTTTGGGGAATGGTGGGCGTGGAAGGGGTGTTAGTTGCCTTCCAATCCCTTTCTATTAAAATCCTTGCTATTAAAAAGGGCACAAGCCCTTCAATTTCCAATCAAATAAGGCGTTTTCGAAGTTTCTACGACAACTCCTTCGATACGAAGTGCCCTAGTCTAAAATAACCAAAAATACATCGTGCCAACATCGTCCCTTACATAGGAAGAGCTATTGCGCTGCCTATGATATCCACGAGCCGAACCATTTATCAAACAGTTCGTGGTAACGAACTGTAAGTAAGGAGCGACCTGGCTCAATGATAACCGAAACTCTAGAAAACGGTATTTTGATACAAATAGATACATCAAAAGAATTAGATTCTAATGCTGATTTCAAATTTATAATTTTCATCAAGTTTAGTCCTATCCATCAAAAGTTACGCGCCTAAGAAAATTTGGCTGATTTTCAAAAAAAGGGGGAAAGGCCCCCTAAAAGTTATAGGAACTTAATGAAAATCACACCATCATATTCAGCGTATCATAGAACCCTACTGCAGAGGTTTCAAGCTCCTATCTAGAAAAATGTGGAATTTTGCATTTTTTGCCAGAAGAAAGATCACGGATGCGGGTTTATTTTATTTATTTATTTATTTATTTTTTTTTTTCCTATGGTTGATCGGATTAACCCAATGGTCCTAGAATATCGTGAGAGGGCTCATTGGAATGGAAATTAAAAGATCTAGTGCCCTTTTTAAGTGACCAAAAAATGGAGGGCAACTAGGCCCCCTCACACGCTCATTTTTTTCCCAAAGTCATCCGATCAAAATTTTGAGATAGCCATTTTGTTCAGCATGTTCGAAAATATTATAAGTATGTCTTTTAGGATGACTTAATACCCCAAAGCTCCCGGGGGGAGGGCTGAAAGTTATGAACTTTACCCAATGTTAACATTTAGTATTGGTTATTGGGAAGTATACAGACGTTTTCAGGGTAGTGGGGGGGGGGGGGGGTTGGGGGTTATGTGGGAGGATCTTTCGATGAAGGAAGTTTTCATGGAGAAGGGACATTGCTATGAAGGGGACGACGGACTTCCCAGTATTATTAAAAAAAGATCAGAAATTAAATATAAAAAAACAAGTTTTTCAGCTGCAACAGCAGCAACATCAAAACTTTAAACGAACAGAAAATATTACATATATGATTGGGTTCACCTCCTAGTCAATACCTAGATCTTTAAGCCAAAGATTTCTTAGTACTTTCCTTATAGCTATTTATTATAATTAACGGCCTTTGTGATTAAGCGGTTATTTTTGAAGAATTGGAACAAAATTCGAACTTTAGCTTAAAGAGCAAGGTATTGACTAGGGGGCGAACCCCCAATATGCGTATTAAAAATATATGACTATAGAAGTTCGTTACGTAAGTTAATTCGTAAGTTACGTATATTTATTGCTAATAAAAAAGTCGTAAATAAAATTAAACAAGTTTCGAGAAAACCATTTAACCAAATAAAAGTAAATTAATATGCTAATTTGGTTTTAATTATTCATGTACGGTGAGCCAAGATCAAAACCTGCATTTATTCAAATACGTTCAAAAATTAAATAAAAAAACAAGTTTTTAACTGAAAGTAAGGAACGACGTTAAAACTTAAAACGAACAGAAATTATTCCTTATATGAAAGGGGCTGTCCCCTCCTCAACGCCCCGCTCTTTACGCTAAAGTTTGACCTTCTCACAACTGTATTTTTTTTAAACAATAAAAAACTTTAGCGTAAAGAGCGAGGCGTTAAGGAGGGGATAGCTCTTTTCATATGAGGAATAATTTCTGTTCGTTTCAAGTTTTAACGTCGTTCCTTACTTTCAGTTAAAAAAGCTTGTTTTTTTTATTTAATCTTACTAGACTCTGAATGCCTAGAAAGTGGTAATAAGAAACTTCAACGGATCTATATTTTTGTGAGCAGACCTGTTGCGCTCTTTTCTGCTATTGTTCCGAAATCGGAACCGTTGACACCTGGGCTACTTAAAAAGAAAAGGTACAGATATACTCTCACCCCACGATAACAAAAGGATACTTAGAAATTACGTTATGAAGCACTATTTAGGATCGGATCCACTTTGGCCTGAATTTATTTCAGATTGGTTTCATTGCTTACCGATAATACAAATGGCTTATGATTGTTGGCTTAAAAAGTACCACCATTCAGAACCAAATTTATATTTTTGTGGTAAATAAACTCGTGGAATGGATATAATTAGACAATATGATATTGGAATTATCTGGTTTATGCATGGCCGACAAAGATATGTTACTGAATGATAACTTGAAGCTATTAACATAAAAGAACGTCTCCAGATTAGAGGTTTCGGTAAATATTTACCAAATCATAATTATTGACTTACGAATAAAGTGAACATACCACTCGATGCTTTCTTTTATGCTCTTTCCAAATATAATAATAATCATTTTTGTCGGAAATGAATTTTACCCCATCCCTATATCCCAATTCAGGACATATATTTGCACAGTAGGGGGGTGAGGGTAAAGTTTGAACTTACCTTTCATTTACATCAGAAATAAACTTTACCCCCACCCCCCTAATGTGCAAATATATACCCTGAATTGGTATATATAGGGGTGGGGGTAAAATTCATTTCCGACAAAATTGATTATATTCGAAAAGAGCACAAAAGAAGGCATCGAGTGGTATCTTCACTTTAGTCGTAAGTCAATAATATGATTTGGTAAATATTTACCGAGGTTTCTTTTTTAAGACATTTGAAGAATCGGCAGGTTTTTCGACGTATTTCTTAATTGGCACTAGACATCGTTTCTTTAGAAGAAATGACGGAAATATAAAGCTCTGGTTGAAGTGTGAGTAAATTCAAGGAAATTAAGACAACAACCACGGCGGTTCCAAGCGGGAGTGAGGGTTTAGGCCAGAAGAGAAGGATGTCCAGCAGCTTTTATATTCTGAAGAAACAAAAAACAGGAACTTCTTCCTTTTCAAGTTGCTGCAGTGGAGGAAGCAACAGCAGTCATGACCTTTGCTCCCAGGAATCATGCTTGGAAAACAAAGCTGGTGTTTTGGTAAAACACCATTCATTGTTAAATGGATATACCAAAAAGCAGCTCAGTGTAGCACATCCTGAGATGTGTTACTTTTGTTTTGATGTGATTTACTCTCACTTGCATCAGAAGCCAGATACTCTAAAGCTGACTAAATGGACCAGTGATGAGTAGTATGTTTTATTTTCTATTTGGTAAATTTACTGTTGTTTTGATTACTTTTCTTAATAGAAGGTGAACATGCTACTCAATGCATCTTATTATAGGTTAGGCCTACTGTTTCCAAACAGGGTAATGTCTCCAATAATCCCACTCAGACAGTGCCTAATCTTGGATAAACATTTTGATCAGAATGTATCCTCCATACAGGGGTGTAGCTTATGTATCTGCATTTGTTGACATATTAGACAACCTTGTTAACACATTTGGTCAATATATACCAAATCATATTATTGAGTTAGGACTAAAGTGAATACACCATTTGATGCCTTTTTTTTATGCTGATTATAAATGTAATAAGCATTTCTATCGGAAATGATTTCAGCCCCCCCCCCTATATAGGCTATACCTAACCTAACCCTGAAGTGGCCTATATAGGGGGGGCTGAAATTCATTTCTGATAGAAATGCTTATTATATTTGTAATCAGCATAAAAAAGGCATTGAATGGTGTGTTCACTTTAGTCCTAACTCAATAATATGATTTGGTATATATTGACCGCACATTCTTTATCCCCCCCCTCCCCAATACTCAACACCCTAGTGTTGCCCCTGCTTCAATAGACATTGACTATAGATAGGTTGGTAAAATTCTACTTTACCTACTTTTGGCTATCCTGGAAAGGGGTTAGGTTAGGAAAATGAAACTTTCAGGGATGGGTCTACAGGCTAAAGATGGCCTGGGAAGGTATTTTGACCTACCTACCTCAGCATAAATTTGGAATTGTGGCCCCTGATAAGGAGACATGTTAAGAAAGCAATTCTTACTTAAAAATATGTATAATGATTTTAGTTAACATATTATCCAAGGGGAGAACCTTTATCCTCAAATCTTTCCTCTTTTTCCCTTTTTTTCCAACTTAAAAGAAAAGATATTTCTGTTTTTGCATGCTTTCAACCCAATGTGTAGATCTTTTGAAATTCTTGTTATTAATTGTTTTTTATAAATAGCAGTCATCTTAGTTATTGTTAATTCCATTTTTTTTAATGATAAAGCAGTGACAAAAAGTGGCAATTTTGTATTTTTACCTCACCATTTTCAAATATTAAAAAATATTATTATACCCCCACACCTCTACTGTGCAAATATATAACCAAAATTGCATTCTGTTTCCAAATATAACCTTCATTTACATCACAAATGAATTTTGACCCCATCTCCCTTGTGTGCAAATATATACCATGATTTGGATATATTTAGGGGTTGCAGTACAGTTAATTTGGTTATATTTAGGTTCAGAATGTAATTTTGGCTATATATTTGCACATTAGGGGGGTGGGGTATATACTCTGTTAATATATAGGTTTTAAAAAATTCATAAATTTTTTAAAAAACTGTATGGATATGTATGTTTATAGCAATATTTTGTATTTTCACCACTGCTTTATCTATCATTAAAAAAAAACAGAATTAACAATGACCTGGATGAATGCCATCTATAAAAAACAATTTGTTGCAAGAATTTCAAAGGATTTACAGATTGGGTTGAAAGCATGCAAAAATAGAGATTTCTTTTCTTTTAAATTGGAAAAAGAAGGAAAAAAGAGGAAAGACAAAAAATAGATTATGATAAAGGTTCTCCCCTTGGCTAATATGTTAGCTAGGATCATTATACATATTTTATAGTAAGAACTGTTTTCTTAACATGTTGAATTTTAAGCCATATCAATGTTTTTTTTTTCACAATTCAGGAAATGTATTTGCATATCAGGATTGAGCAAAATTTTGAATCTGAAAACAATTTTTTTATATTTTATTTAAGCAGAAGATCTATTTTACAAGGTTTCACTTTTATAACACATGGATTTTTAAAGGTCAGGACCCTCTAGAGAGAGATGGAGTGCAGGTAAGTACTTGAAAATACCTTCCTGGGACATACTTTATCCTGTAGACCCATCCCTGAAAGTTTCATTTTCCTAAAACCCAACCCCTTTCCAGGATAGCCAAAAGTAGCTAAAGCAGAATTTTACCAATAGGTCTACCTAATTTTGAATTTTATGCCAATTGTTTCAGGTAGTAACAATTGGTTCTAACTACTACTGCTAACAACTCACTGCAGCACCAAGCCACATGAGGCCAACACAGCTAAGCCTATGCATGCTCCTCCTCCATCCCAATCTATTCAAAGCCTGCCTCTTTACAACCTCTCAGGAAGTTCCTATTTCCTTTAAGTCTTTGTTTATGACATCCTCCCACCCCAGACAAGGTCAAACTGCTTTCTGTTTAGCCCTAGATCATTGAACTAAAAGGATAATGAAAGCATCTGCTAGCAAAATGAAAGCATCTTTTGAGGAGTGGTGTTTCCTGAATCCAGTTTGAGCTTGAGGGATCATGTTATTTTTTTCAACAAACCAGAGGAGTCGGTAATATATCATTTTCTCCATTATTTTCCCCATCACAGGAGTAATCATTATGCGCCTATAAGACTCAAGGTTATCTTTGGGTATATTTTTCTTTAGGATTGGTAGGAGGGAAGAACATTTCCATATATTGGGGAACATAGAAGATGCCCAAGCGTGATTATAACAATTTAGCAGTTCCTGTATGAAGGGGTGAGATTCTTTATCCATGTAGGGTGTATATTGTTATAGCTGATGCTAGTTTTGGTCCTAATATGATGTATCGCATTATTCATTTCCTGGATTGAAAATGGACTAGTTATATACTCAGATCCTGGGCATGGTTGGTAACTTGGGTTCATAGGAATTGGGGACATTTTGCTTCAATTATTTGATGTTAACTTATTAACAAAAAGAGTTGCAAATGGCTTAGCTTTTTCATTATCATTGTCATAATGGGTATTATTATGTATAAGCTCATACAGGAGTGGGTTGGGGGAAGTTTTTTTCCCACAGATTTGGCTTATGAATTTATGTATTATTGGCTCATGTGTCTATCTGGAGAGATTATTTGCAAAATTATTCCAGTAGTTATGTTTAGCATCTATTATAGTCCTTTTTAGATTAGATTCTGCTTGTAATTTTTTTAAATACGTAGTAGGTGATGGTTTTTTTTTATGAATGTTCTCCTAGCTGCCTTTTTTGTTCTCCTTTTATTTTGGCACTTATTTCTCCACCATGCTTTAGGAATGTGTTTAGGGAAGGTTTTCTTGGGTGTTGTCCTGGGGATAGCATGATAAGCTGTATTTATTAGTAAAGATGCCAAAACTTCAGCATGTGTGTCAATTGTTGTGTTTGAAATGCATGAATTTTGGGTGAAACTTGTAATTTCATCATTTAGCTTATTTTTGAACATAGACCAATTTGCTTTAGTGTTGATATATTTGGAGGTATGTGATAGAGTTTCAGCAGGTTCATTTAGGGAGCAAACTATAGCAAAGTGGTCAGTTCATAGACAATCAATTTTATTTATATAAATTTTATTCAAAATGTTTAATGACACAATTTGTAGGTCAATTGTAGAGAATCTGCCATTTTTGGGGTTGAAATATGTATTCAGTTTTGGAGGGGTAGCAACAGCTAATTCAATATTATTTGAAGTCATATGCTCAATCGATTTACCAGCTTTATTTGCTGGTTTATTCCCCCACAAAAAGCTGTGGGCACTGAAATCTCCGCAAGTAATCATATTTTTTAACATATTAGAATTATTTATATATTTAAAGAAATCCATGGCATCTGTAGTTTGGCCATTAGGGTTATAAAAGCTTATTATGTAGGTTTTTGTATTATTCAGCCAAACACTGATACAAATTGCATCAACATTATTTGCAAAATCTGGAAAGTTGATGCCACAGAATTTTATATTAATATTAACTATTAAAGCTACTCCACCTCCTTTTCTCTCTGATGATCTATCCTTTCTCAGTATAGTATATCCCAGATACTTAATTTGTTGATTTTGGTTAAATGAGTTTCCTGGAGGCAAGCAATATTCATGGAATTATTATTCATAAAAGATATTAGTTCATTTAGCTTATTTTCTGTGATTGATCACGTTCCACTCGAGTATTGATATGTGTTGTGTTGTTGATTTATTTTTCATGTGACTGTGTATAAATATTCAGTTTTGTTATTAGTAAAGAAAGATCTTTATTTGCATGAATGAGCATATCATTAGGGATGTATATTTTTGCCAATTCTGCAATGATTTTTGTTTTCTGTAGTTTATGTTTGTTCATGGCCTGAACTGCATTACAGTTTAGAATGAATAAGCATATATTAGGGAATTGCATGTTTGGTTGTGGATCCTGTATGTCGGTCATGGAAACAATTTCTTTGTGTGATACTTGTTTGTTTTTTCTTGGGAGGGGGGGCCAGGCTGACCTCATCTCACTAGAAAGGGAGGATGGTTGACTTGATAATTTCTTCGGATAGGGATTTGACCAAGGGGGCTTAGAGGATGGTGTTTTATATGGGGTACTTGATGCATTGTGTTTGACTTGGGGGTTTTGGTTGGTTTCATTACGGCTTTATTTGGTATTGTTGGGCAGCATTTGCTTCCATTGCGCAAAGGGGTACAGAGTGGCCTTCTCTGTTGCTATTGGGAGTGTTAGTGCTCTTTTCTCATATGCAGGGCATAGTGATTTATTGGTAGATTCATGTGGGTCTTTGCAATTGATACATGTAGGCTGAGTGTTGTTGCAAGTTGTCAACTCTTTAGGATGGAATGCTTTACAATTACTACACTCTAGGAGAATTTCATTGCATTTGTTTGTTGTGTGTCCCAGTTTGAGACACTTCTGATGCTGGATAGGTTTTGGTTTCTATTCCTTGTGCGGTTTCATTTGCCCAAATAGGAATAACTTTTCTGGGATATTAATTTTTTCCTTCAGTGTAAATAAGAAGGATCTACTATTTTTTAGGCCATTAGAGTTAGGTTTACCAAGTTGGGTAACATCTTCAACTGGGATTGTGTTGCCAGCCCTATCTGAGAGCCCTTCTTTTAACTCCTGAGTGGGTATTTCTGGGGGAACTTTATAAACTACTATTTTTGTTGGGGATTGATTTTGGTTCCATTTGGATCCATTAATCTATGTATTCAGAATCGATTTTATATTAATTATTGAGTTTGCTGATTTCTCATCTTCTATAGTTAATAGCAGAGATCCATCATGGTGAATATTAAGAGAGAACATTGATTTCATCAATTTGAAAATTGCAACTCTTATTGCAGTAATCTTTTTTATTTCAAAGGGGTTAATAGGAGAAATTTTAAGGTAAATTCCTAAGTTTTGGGTGGGAGGATCTTGGGCGGGGAGAGGGGAAATGCTTTTGATTGGGGAGATTTTTTCCCTTTTTTTAGAGCTTCTAGAAAGAACCTCTTGAAACCCATTATCATCATTTATAGTGACATTAGCCCCTACACTGACCATTGTCCTATTCTCAGAATTGGAGCTATCACATGAAATTTGTGATAGTGAGCTTGACCAGCCAAGATGGGTATCAATTTCACTGGTATTTGGGGTGGGGTTTGGGGGGACATTTTTTTTTGGAGGACTTCTAAGCATTGCCTATTGGAATAAGCTTTAAACTAAAACAAGAAAGGATATTACAATGATAACAGACCATCTGCACTCTACTGTGGGGAAAGTTTCACCATTCACAAAAGAAACACCACAGTATGGCCCTGAGAAGGATTTGAGCACCATTGGTTTGGTACAACTACTGATTAATTGAGATAATAATTCACAAGAAATTTATTTTAAATTTCTTAAAATGTTGCTGCTGAGTTACATAAATAAAAATAAAAGCAATCTTGAAATAAAAATAGACTGAGAGACATGAAGATGAAATAAGAGCCAAGATATTCTAATCTTGGTTTGCAGACTTATCTTCCTATTCTTCCAAACTTTTTTTTAACTGTGAAAAAGCACCCTGAGCCTTGGCTATTCCACTTTTAACACTTAACTGCTCTCATTGTCTTTGCTAATAATACTACCAAGGTAAGTGAAACTGCCCACCTGATTAATCTTTTTGTTACCCATCATCACCTTTTCATCTTCACTTATTCCTTGCCTTAGTGACTTAGTCTTCTTAATATTAATTTTCAAACCTATTCTAGCACCCTGAACTTGCAAAACCTTTAAAAGTTCATTCGTTTTGCTCTCACTTTCATCTAGGATGCTTAAATCATCAGCATTATCCAAGTTCAGGAGAGTTTTTCCTCCCCATTTGATTCTGTGGTCTCCCATTGTGTTTCCAGGGCTCCTTAAAACAAAGCCCAACAAAATGATCCATTTAAAGGGGAATAGAAAACAATCTTGCTTAACTCCTGATCAGAGGCAACACTATAGCATTGTCTATCATAAAGGTCATATGGTTCCAATGTTTTATTATTATTTATTTATTTATTTATTATTTTTTTCCCCCAGAGACACTTCATATGGAAGGGGTTGTCATAGAAACTTCAAAGGGGGCTCATTCAATTGGAAATTGAGAGTTCTAGTGCCCTTTTAACAGTCAAAAGTGATTGGAGGGCAATTAGCCCCCCCTCCATGCCCATCATTCCCCAAACACATCCAATCAAAATTTTGAGATAGCCATTTTGTTCAGAATAGTTGATTTCTAGGTAGAAAATATGTTTTTGAGGAGAACACTCCTCCACAACTTTCAGGGCAAGGGTTTTAAGTTATGCCCAGTGGGCATATAAGAACAATGTTGGCACAATGTATTATTTATTATTTTTTTCCTTTACAGCAGGGCACTCTGTATCAAAGAAGTTGCTGTAGAAACTTTGTAAAGGGCTCATTCAATTGGAAATGGTAGTGCCTTGTGCCCTTTTTAATAGTTGAAAGTGATTGGAAGGCAATAACACCCCTTCCACGCCCACCATTTCCTGAAACACATCCAATCAAAATTTTGAGATAGCCATTTCGTTCAGCATAGTTGATTTCCAGATAGAAATTTTTAATAGTCAAAAGTGATTGGAGGGCAACTAACCCCCCTCTCATGCCCACCTTTTCCCCAAACACATCCAATCAAAATTTTGAGATAGCCATTTTATTCAATGCAGTTTTAAGTTCTGGAAATTAGGTCTTTGAGAATAAAAAAAAAACCACAGCCCTCAGGGCAAGGGTTGTAAGTTATGTGCTGGGGGAATATAAGGTTTTGTATAGACAGCATTGTCACAGACACTTCAGAAAGGGTTCATTGAATTGGAAATTTAAATGGCTAGTTCCCTTTTTAATAGTTGAAAGTGATTCTAAGGCAACTGACACCCCTTCCACTTCCACCATTTCCCCAAACACATCCAATCAGAACTTTGATATAGCTATTTTGTTCAATGTAGTTAAAAGTTCTGGAAATGATATGTTTGAGCAGGACACTCCCCCCAATGTCTTCAGGGGCAAGGGTTATAAGTTGTGTCCTGGGGGCATATATGGTTCTTATGGAAGGAATGCTTGTATAAACTTCAGAGAGGGCTCATTTGATTGGAAATTGAAAGTTCTAGTTCACTTTTTAAGGGTCGAAAGATATTGGAGGGTAACCAGCTCCCCCCCAAACCCATTTTTCCCAAATGCATCCAATAAAAATTTTAAAATAGCAATTTTTTTTTAAAATAGTTCAAAGATCATATAACAAAAATTCTGGTGTTGACACAACCCCCAAGGCCTGGGGACAGGTGTTATAAGTTATTCCCTGGGGGCATATATGGAAAGGATTAACTTCAAAGAGGGCTCATTTGATTGTAAATTGAAAGTTCTAATTCACTTTTTAAGAGTCAAAAGAGATTGGAGGGCACCTAGCCCCCCCTCCTCTCCACGCCCTTTTTTCCTCAAACCCATTCAATAAGAACTTTGAGATAGCTTTTTTTTTTAAATAGTTCAAAGACCATATAACAAAAACTCCAGGGCTGACACAGCCCCCCAGGGCCCAAGGGCAGGTGTTGTAAGTTATTCCCTGGGGGAATATATGGTTCTTATTGAAGAAATACTCATAAAAACTTCCGAGATTGCTCATTTGATTGGAAATTGAAAGTTATTGTTCTGTTTTTTAGAGTCAAATGAGATTGGAGGGCAACTAGCCCCCCCCCCACATCCCTTTTTCTCCAAATGCATCCAATAAAAATTTTAAGATAGCCATTAAGTTAAAAATTGCTCAAAAGTCACATAACAAAAACTCATGTGTCCATCACAACCCCCCAGGGCCTGGGGGCAGGCATAGTAAGTTAACAACATGGCCTGGGGCATATATGGTTTGTGTGGTTCTCATGGAAGGGATGCTCATATAAACTTCATAGAGGGATCATTTGATTGGAAATTGGAAGTTCTAGTTCAGTTTTTAAGAATTAAGAGAGTTAAGGGCAACTAGCCACCCCCCCCTCCCCCACGCTCATTTTTCCCAAAGCCCAGCCACTACAAATTTTGAGATAGCCAGTTTTTTGGAAATAGTTCAAAAATTAGATAACAAAAACTCCCCCCAGGGCCTGAGGGATAGGCCTTGTAAGTGTTGTCCTGGGGGCGTATATGGTTCTTATGAATGGGATGCTTGTATAAAATTCATGGGGGGGGGGGGCTAATTTGATTGGAAATTGAAAGTTCTAGTTCAAATTTTAAGAGTCAAAAAATATCCAAGGGCAACTAGCCTGCCCCACACCCTTTTTTCCCAAGCCCATCTGATAAAACTTTTATAAATAGCCATTTCATTAAAAATAGTTCAAAGGTCAGATAAGAAAAAATTCTGTGTCAACGGAACCTGCCAGGACCCGGAGACAGGCGTTATGAGTACTGCTCTAGGGGCATATATGGTTCTTATGGCAGGGATGTTTGTATATACCTCAGACGGCTAATTTGTTTGAAAAGTGATAGTACTTGTTCACTTTTTAAGAGTCAAAAACCCTCTCCTCCATGCCCTAAATGCATCAAATAAAAATTTTGAGATAGGCACGTTGTTAAAAATAGTTTGAAGTTCTGATATAACAAAAAAACTCCAGTGTTGACACAGCCCCCCCCCCGGGCCCAGGGATAGGCGTTGTAAGTTATGCCCTGGGGCCATATATGGTTGTTATGGAAGGGATGCTTGTATAAACTTCCTAGAGGGCTCATTTGATTGGAAATCAAAAGTTGTAATTCACATTTTAAAGAGTCAAAAGTGATTGGACGGCAGCTACCCTCCCCCCACACTCCATTTATTTTTTTTCCCAGAGGAACTTCATATAGAAGGGGTCATCATATAAACTTCTAAGGGGGCTCATTCGATTGGAAATAGAGATTTCTAGTACCTTTTTTAAGAGTCAAAAGTGATCAGAGGGCAACTGGCCCCCCATCCCTTTTTCCCCAAATACATCTGATAAAAATTTTTAGGTAGCCCTTTCGTTAAAAATAGTTCAAAGGTCAGACAAGAAAAACTCCTGTGTCGACACAACCCCCACCCCAGGGCCTGGGGCAGGTGTTGTAAGTATTGCTCTGGGGGCATATATGGTTCTTATGGAAGGTATGCTTGTATAAACTTCGGAGGGCTCATATGATTGGAAATTGAGAGTTCTTGTTCACTTTTTAAGAGTCAAAAGATATCAGAGGGCAACTAGCCCCCCTCTCCACGCCCTATTTTCCTCAAACCCATCCAATAAGAACTTTGAGAGAGCCATTTTTCAAAATAGTTCAAAGGTCAGATAACAAAAACTCTGGTGTCGATACATCCCCCCAGGGCCCATGTGTTGCAGTTATCATAGATGCATTTACGAAAAAACTGTTATATTTTGGCATAAAAAATAAATACTGTTATATATGTTTTTCTTCTGCTAACTCTAAAGTAAGTCCTAAAGACCATTTCTGCTTTCTGAACTATAACGGAAATTCGAAGAGCATGGAAACAGACATTCTAGTTGAAGGCTTTCGTTCCAGTGAAGAGATGCATGGATTACAGTTTTTAGAGTTTATTGGTGACGGTGATTCAAGTGTTTTTTATAAGCTAAAACAGTGTGTCTCTTACGGTTCAAACATACGGAAAGATGAATGTGCCAATCACGTCACAAAGTACTATACAACGCATCTTGTGCAAAAATAAGAAAGGTTTGTGGGCCAAATTTATCCCCAGAGGAATTATCCAGCAATTGACAAAAAATTTAAGGGGTTCGATCAAAATAAATTCCGAAAATAGTGGAACAGCGGAAGAATTGAAGAACCTGTTAAAAAGAGGTCCGTACCATGTTTTTGGAAACCACACAAAATGCGATTCCAGTTGCCCAAAATTCATTGATGACAAAATAGAAAGTCGATGGAATACTCTGCCCATGCACTTGTTTGAGGATGTTATGACAGGGGGTAGAGGTTGTGTGTCGAAAATCAGAGCGGCTCCGAAATGACGCAACTACAAACTTCGCTGAAAGCTACATGTCAGTTGTTGCAAAGTTCATCGGGGGAAAGCAAATAAGCCGGTCTAAGGGAGGTTCATACCAAACAAGAGTAAATGGAGCCAGCCTTGCTTATAATTTAGGTCCGAAATGGCATCAATTAGCTTGGAAAAATATTTTTAGGTCCAGTCCTTCTTGCTTGACGAAAAAGTATTGCAAAAAAACAGCAGAACATCGCTTAAGATCTAAACGTAATTTGACCAGTTATTATAGTTCTCTTGGAGGAAAACATTTTGCTGAGTTAAAAAACAGAAATAACAACTTTGGCGATCGGGACTATGGACCAAACTGCAATAAGCCAGATATGACTTCTGATGAAATAAGCTCAGCCAGACAAAAATATACTAAGCAACATTTAAAATTGGATAGTGCCAGTATTAGCCGTTTGTTTTATAATACCAAGGGGCAATCAAAAAATGAGAACTGGGTTGAAGAGAGATCTAGAAGAATAACGAGCAGTTATTTTCATAAAAATGCAACTAGAAAAAATAGCATTAGAGTTGCCCCAATTGTTAAGCAAATTCGAAATTTGGGACCTAGATTCTGCTCTGCCCTTATGAAAAAGGGTTTGGATTTAGAAGTAGTTGCTCTAGAAGCGTATGAAAAGAAATTCAACTTAAATGTCATAAAGGGAGATGAAATAGGACTTAGTGTGCATCCACAGCATCAATATCTTGGTTCATCTTTAGATGGATAGCTCTCTGATGACACACCTTTAGAGATAAAAACTGTACATAATATACCGGAATTCAAAACCATTTTTGATGCTGCTCAGTCCAAAAATCTAGTCAAAGGATTTTTTATTGAATTATCCAGTGAAGGTCTTCAGTTAAAAAAAAATCATTGGTATTTTTCCCAGATACAAGGCCAACTCGAGATACTAGATAGAAAGATATGCCCCTTAATAGTTTTTAACTCCATTGATGACTGGGAAATAATTACAGTTCACCGGTCAAAAGAATACTGGGCGAAAGTATTTCCAAAGCTTGAAGCTTTCTGGAATGAATCCTTACTACCTGAAATTTTAGACTCGAGGTTGGTAAGGAATATAAAAATCAGAGAGCCTATGGTCTCAGAGGATATGAACATCAGAGAGCCAAGCTCGTCTCAAGAAACCAAAAGAGGGAAGAAAAGAAGGTCAAGTCTAGTTGACGTGGACAACAAGAAAAATACACAGAAGGGATCGGGAGACAACGAAGAATCTACCAGTCATTCAGCGCATGAAAACAGCGGTTTTGAAGAAATATTTTGGTCTGATTTGGAATAAATGAATCTTTGTGTTTGCTGTATTTTATGTGATGCATTTTGATGTACTTGTATTTTTGATGTGATGTGACAGTGATGTGATTATTACGGCTCTTTAATTTTAACTAGTAAGTGTGTAATGTAGATTCCCAGCTTGCTATGATGATCAAAGTCGCGTCCTTTTACCAGGCTTGTCCTATATCCATCGTGCTTGGCATAGTTCCAACACTCTTGGTATAGCTCTCACAGGTCCGCCGTTCTTTGCACACTCCCACCACGCTTGGTAGGCACTGCCTGGTGTAGATGATTTCAGAGAGTGGAAAGCCACTCGATATTCCATCTTTTTCTTTCCACCATTTTCATAGTCACTTGTCTCATATCCGATGCTGTTTCTCCAGTGAAGCAGGAGGCTGATTTACATCATCCTTGACTTTTTGCATGTGTTTCACAATAATTTGTTTGTAATGTGATATACAGGCTTTTATATATATCGATTTTCATTCTCACTTGTCTCGTATCCAAGGCTGTTGCTCCAGTGAAGCAGCAGGCTGATTTACATTATCCTGGACATTTTCGCATTTTCATGTAACCTTTGGCATAGTTTTTGTGTCTCACAATATTTCTTACAATATCTCCACTGTCACATATCTTTTAGCCACATATTTCTTTGTTCTTCACTTTAATTTTTGATTCGTCCTGATTTCCATTGTCATGTGTCTTGTAACCGCATTTTTTGTACTTCACTTTTTTCCCTCGCTGTAAGTCTCGCTGGCGCTTATCTTTTAACCGCATATGTCTTTATCCTTCAATTTCGTTCATCATTACTTTAGAATTTTTTTCAGTGACCGCATATGTTTTTCACTTTCGTTTTTGAATCGTTGCAATTTCCACAGCTGCTTATCTTTTAACCACACATTTCTTTGTATTTTAGTTTCGTTTTTGAAACTTTGTAATTTTAGCTGCCACTTAACTTTTAACGCATATTTCTTTGTTCTTCACTTTCGTTTTCGACTCATAATTGTTTTTTTTTTCGCCAGTATTCTCACCACATATTTTTTTATTCATTTTCTTTATCAATAGATCAGATATTTTTTTCAATACCCTTTGCCTTAGCTGCTTGGATTAGTCGTGTCACATTTGATGGTCTAGAATGTTCATTTTCACCGATTGCGGATTTACGTTTTTTAAGGTCGTCCTCTTGATCTTGTCTCATTTGATGCTCTAGTTTGTTCATTTTGAGCAATAGTTAATTTATGTTTATGTCCTTGAGATATTATCAAACTGCTGGAAATATCTTTTGTAAATAGAATCATTACATTTGATATTTTATACTTAGCCATGTTTTTGTGTATTTTTACATGCGCCATAGATAATAAAAATGAAAGAACAGCTCCTGACGCGGAAATGACGTAATTGTGCTTTTGAAATATGTTCATAGATATGACGTTACTCATATGAATTCTTTTTTGAAATTAGGGCTCTTAAAAAATTTCTCAAGCTTGTGACCCATCTAGATGGGTTTTTTTTCAGGCAAAATATCCCAGGGTGCCAATTTTAAAACAAAAATATGGAGCCGTTGTGGGGGAAAAATTTACAAATACATACATGCATAAACAAATAAATAAATGAATATTTATTTTTTTACTTAATTTCTGATCGTTTTTTAAATAATGCCAGAAAATCTGGCTAAATTTACACGGAAAAATCCCCTTCCCACGGAAATATCCTATGGACAATTAAATCCCGGTGAAAATTTAACCAGGACAATTACCCTCAACATCTCCGTAGGTAAAATTGAGTCGGTAAAGCTAAAGCAAGACATATAAAAATAATTTCGTACATGAATTACGGGAACGTCCCCCATGATAAAATTTCCCCTTTAAAGTTCACCCCCCCCGAACTTCCCTCCACATGGAAAATTCTACCCTTAGAAAGTTATCCCAGCAGAAAATTCTCCCCCCCCCCCACCCTAAAAAAGTATGCATACTTCCCAGTAAAAAATACTATACGTAAACAATGGGCAAAATTTATAACTTAAAGACCTTTCCCCGGGGGCTGCGGGGGTTATGTTGACTGCAAAGGATATTTATTGGGCCTTTCAACTATGCTGAACAAAATGGCACTCTCAAATATTGAATCGCCGGTTTTAGAAAAAAAAAGGGGCGTGGGAGGGGTCTAGTTGCTCTCCAATCTTCTTGGTGACTTAAAAAGAGCACTAGAACTTTTAATTTCTGTTCGAGTGACCTCTCTCCCGACATTCTAGAATCACTGGGTCGATACGATCACCCCTGGGGGAAAAAAACAACAGGCACCTGTGATCATTCTTCTGGTAAAAAATACGAAATTCCACATTTTTTCAGACAGGAGTTTCAAACGGAAAGGCGAAATAACATCCAATCGTCAGGACATCCAACGCCATAACATGCACAAAATCCCTCATAACATCGACAAAATAATCCGTCAGAACCACCAACCGTCACAACATCCAAAATTTAAAACTATACTTTTTGGGGGTTTAAGGGGGAAAAGATACCTAGGTTAGGTTGGGTTACGTATTTAATATATGCTATGCTTTACCCCCACCCCCCTGATGTACAAATATATAGCCGAAATTTGTTTCTAAACTATTATATACTTATTGCTCTTATATATACTATGTGGTTCTTATGAAAGGGATGCTTGTATAAACTTCAGAGAGGGTTCATTTGAATGGAAATTAAAAGTTGTAGTTCATTTTCTCAGAGTAAGAAGGATCGGAGGGCAACTAGCCCCTCCCGCCCTCCACGCCTTTGGGTGTATTGGATGGATAAACCAATCCAATAAAAATTTGAGGTGACCATTTTGTCACAAATAGTTCAATCATCAGATATTAAAACTCCAGAGTCAACACAACCCCCCAGGGACAGGCGTTGTGAGTTATAATCTGGGGATATATATGGTTCTTATAGAAGGGATACTCATATAAACTTCAGAGAGGGCTCATTTGATTGAAAATAGAAAGTTCATTTTTAATGAGTCAAAAGAGACCAAAGCTTAATTAGTCCCCCCATGCCCTTTTTCCCAAAACCCATCCGATAAAATTTTGAGATAACAATTTTGTTAAAAATAGTTCAAACGTCAGATAATAAAAACTCCAAGGTTGACACAAACCCATTGTTCACTTTGATATTGTTAATTTGATATCAGTTTTGATACTTTGACAAATATTTGATTTTTTTTTAAGTTTGTTGTTTTTTTAAATAAGGAATTTTTAAAAACTTGAAATTTTTTGCAATCAAAATCGAACAAAAATTAATTAAAAAAAAAAATTTCCAAAAAAATAGTTTTTCAAATAAAAGTATAGGCCATTTAAACTTAAGCTCAGTAGATACAAATACCTATTAAATTCAAACTCAAAACGACCAGAAATTACTATTAAAGAATAAATGAAGCCCAAAACAAACAGAAATTGAATAAACAATCATAGCAAAAACATACAACAAGCAATAATATAAATGAATATGAAAATCAAGCTTAAAACGAAAAAAAAAAATTCTTATTGAAGTATAAATGAAACTTGAAATGAACAGAAATTAAACTTTTACACTGAGAGAAGGAGGTCATACCAAAACTCTTGTTTGTAG
Organism: Artemia sp. Qi Xiang Cuo; assembly: GCF_049724085.1. Classification (NCBI taxonomy): domain Eukaryota; kingdom Metazoa; phylum Arthropoda; class Branchiopoda; order Anostraca; family Artemiidae; genus Artemia; species Artemia sp. Qi Xiang Cuo. Next base: position 40,954,886 of record NC_142811.1, on the reverse strand, counting down.
TGATTTTTGTTTGTTTCAAGCTTGATTTGCATATTCAATTTAAGTTTCATTCGTTTTATGATTTATTTGTTAATTTACAATGATAATTGTATGTTTGTTTGCATTGATTGTTGATTGAATTTCTATTTGTTTTAAGTTTCATTTATACTTCAGTATGAAAATATTTTTTTTTTTGTTTTAAGATTGATTTTCATATTCAATCTAAGCATTTGTTCAACATAGTTAAAAAGTCCGGAAATTATGTTTTTGAGGATGACTCTCCCCCCAGAACCCTCAGGGCAGGGGTTGTAAGTTAAGCCCTGGGGGCATATAAGTTGTTTTTTTTTATAGAAAGCATTGTCATAGAAAATTCAAAAAAGAATCATTTGATTGCGAATTGAAATGACTAGTGCCCTTTTTAATAGCCAAAAGTTATTGGAGGGCAAGTAACCCCCCTCTCACGCCCACTTTTTCCCCAAACATATCCAATCCAAATTTTGAAATAGCCATTCTATTCAATATATTTGGAAGTTCCAGGAGTTATGTCTTTGTGGGTAACAACCTTCTCAGAACCTTCAGGTCAAGGACTGCAAGTTATGCCCTGGGGCGTGTAAAATTTTTTTAGAACGCGTTGTCGTAGAAACTTCAACTTTACTGAAAAAAAATACAAATGAATGTGCATTGTCAGTTTAATATGCATATACTGATATTCATTAATCAAAAAGTTAATATTATTTGATTTATTAAAGTTATAAAAGTAAAAACATTTATATTTTTTCAGTAAATTGCAAATTATGTTCTGACCTTGGGAAGGCATAGGGGTTTTGAGTCCTACTCATGTTAATTTCTGCTCGTTTTGAGTTTGACTTGGTTATTTATTGCAATTTCTGTTCGTTTTGGGTTTCATTTATTTATCGATGCTGATTTGTGGTAGCTTCATGCTTTGTAGATTATTTGATTTTATTTTTGCTATTTTTTGGTTTAATGGAGTTCTTTACTTTTCTTTGAAAAACTTATTTTGTGGAAAAACTTTTTTAATTAATCAAACAGTTCGTGGTAACGAACTGTAAAGTAAGGAGCGACCCGGCTCAATGGTAACCAAAACTGTAGAAAACGGAATTTGATACCAATAGATACATCAAAAGAATCAGATTTTAATGCTGATTTCAAATATATAAGTTTCATCAAGTTTAGTCCTACCAATCAAAAGTTACGCGCCTGAGAAAATTTGGCTGATTTTCGAAAAAAGGGGGAAAGACCCCCCAAAAAGTTATAGAACCTTAATCAGGGATGCGTGTTTATTTGTTTTTTTTTCCAGGGGTGATCGTACTGACCCAGTGGTCTTATAGTATCGCAGGACGGCTCATTAGAACAGAAATTAAAAATTCTAGTGCCTTTTTTAAGTCACCAAAAAAATGGAGGGCAACTACGCCCTCTCCCATGCTCATTTTTTCCCCAAAGTCACCCGATCAAAATTGTGAGATAGCCATTTTGTTCAGCATGGTCGAAAATATTATAAATACGTCTTTTAGGATGACTTAATCCACCGAAGTCCCTGGGGGGAGGGCTGAAAGTTATGAACTTTACCACTTGTTAACATATAGTATTGGTTTTTGGGAAGTATAGAGACGTTATCTGAGGGGTTTTTTTCGGGTAGCGGGGGGGGCGTGGGTTGGTGGTTCTGTTGGAGGATCTTACCATGAAGGAAGTTTTCATGGGAGAAGAGACATTGCTATGAAGGGGGTGCCAGATTTCCCAGCATTTTTTAAATAAAGATCAGAAATTATATATATAAAAAAAAAACAAGTTTTCCAACTGAAAATAAGGAGTAACATCAAAACTTAAAACGAACAGAAAATATTACGTGTATGATTGGGTTCACCTCCTAGTCAATACCTCGCTCTTTAAGCCAAAGATTTTTTAGTACTTTCATTAGAGCTATTTATTCTAAATAACGGCCTTTGTGATTAAGGGGTCATTTTTAAGAATTGGACCAAAATTCAAACTTCAGCTTAAAGAGCGAAGTATTGACTAGGGGGCGAGCCCCCTAATATACGTATTAAAATATATGAATATAGAAGGTCGTTACGTAAGTCAATTCGTAAGTTACATATATTTATTAATAATAAAAACGTTCGTAAATAAAATTAAACAAGTTTCGAGAAAGCCATTTAACCAAATAAAAGTAAAATTAATATTCTAATTTTGTTTTAATTATTCATGTACGGGGAGCCAAAATCAAAACCTGCATTAATTCAAAAACGTTCAAAAATTAAATAAATAAAAAAACAAGTTTTTTTAACTGAAAGTAAGGAACGACGTTAAAACTTAAAAGGAACAGAAATTATTCCGTATATGAAAGGGGCTGTCCCCTCCACAACGCCTCGCTCTTTACGCTTAAGTTTGACTTTCTCACAACTCTTATTTTTGTTAAACAATAAAAAACTTTAGCGTAAAGAGCGAGGCGTTGAGGAGGGGACAGCATCTTTCATATACGGAATAATTTCTGTACGTTTTAAGTTTTAACGTCATTCCTTACTTTCAGTTTAAAAAAACTGTGTGTCTGTGTGTGTGTCTGTGTGTGTGTGTCTGTGTGTGTGTCTGTGTTTTTTTTTTTTATTTAATACCATACAAGGATGAGACCTTTGCTAAAGCTTTTCTATCAACAGAATCAAGTGCTTGCTCATAATCTATAAAACTAAAGACCAAAGGTGTTTGACAACTCAGGCACTACACAATTATTCATCTAAGAGTGAAAATTTGGTCAGTACATCCTCTCCCCTTTCTAAAACCGCACTGTTCTTCTCTTAAAACTTTGTCTACAGCATCTGTCAGTCTAAAAACTGTCATGTTGCTAAGTAGTTTGCTACCTACAGAGACCCAACTAATTCCTTGGTAATTACTGCACTCCCTCTTATCACTAGCTTATACAGTGGTTTAATTAAGGTTTTCCTAAAATTGTTAGGTACTTCCCCTTTTTCAAAAATCATATTCATAATCTTCATTAACTTATTTCTAACCTCAGAGCCACCATATATAAGAAAATTATTCACTACCCTATTAGCATCTGGAGCCTTATTATTTTTAATCCTTTTAGTACTGTCACTAATTCTTCCTCACAAAATAAATCTTCCTTCACTTCCAAGGTATCACAAACTTTTTCATTTTCCTCTATATCTTTTCCTGCAATTTCATCTTGCTTTAGCACATTCTCAAAATGTTCTGCCCATCTCTCTTCAACTCTTTTCTTATCACTAAGTGTGGCACTGTTCCTATCTTTAGACTACTCCCTCTCAATTTATTAACATGCCAGTAAAATATTTTACTATTGTGTTGTCTAGCTGCATCTTCCAGATCCTTGGCAATTTTATCCATGGCCTCCACTTCACAGTAAATTTAAACAAAAATTGAGTCTACACTTGTATCCTAAATAAATACATATATCCTGCTTAAAAAAAAAAAAAATCCATAATAGTCTTTGTTTATATCCGTGACATTAGTGTTTGTCTTAATACTGACTCCCAACCAATGTTTGATTTACCTTAAATCACACTTGCTAGCAAAAGCGTTAATCCTTTATCCACCAGTTTCGGTGATGGTAAGGAGCTGTCTCATCTGTTGTGTCCCAAATGGTGCATCTTGTTTGTTTTTTTTGCTACTCCCTGTCCATTAATTTTTTGACTGTATCTACAGTGAAAGAAATGACTTTGTTCCCATTGAGAGTTCCATAAGCTGACAACTCTGTTGGTAAAAAGCTTGTTTCTCAGTCTGGTGTTTGCTCATTTTTTGAAAAGCTTATAAGAATGACCTTGAGTTGTTTTTTAATCTTCTTGTTTCAAAGTTCAAGAGATGCTGATAATAGGATTCAGAATCTTGTAAGCTGTAATCCTATCACCGCTCTTGCTACAATAAGTGAGGGGGGTACTTGAAACTCCTAGACATTTGATGAATAAGAGACATTTTAGAGACCTTTAATACATTTTATTACCCTTTACTAGACTGATTCAAGATCATTTCAAATAAGTCCTATTGACTGGGCATACTACAAACATCCTGAACTCCAAACTTTGCTAAACTAAACTCTCATAGAACTTGGTCATGACACTTTGGGACTTTGTAGTGAATGTTGTTTTAACTGTACCAAGTGTGTGGTTGGCCTTTCCAACAGTTGTTTGTGTATAGAGATGAAAAATAAACTCATTGCCAACAAGATCAACAAGGTATCTTTCTGCCTGGCTGCTGGAGATATGTTTACATGAACCATCACTACACTCCATATTGTATTTGGTACATGGTTTTTCTTTCCAAGATAAAGTCTTGCATCCAGCTTCCAAGTGTTATCTCATTGTGTAAATGCATTGAGATCTTGTAGGATTAACTGAATGCTATCTCCTGTGTCTTTATTCCTGAGAGTTTCATTCACTTAGCTCAACTGCTCTCTTGTATAGCAAAAAGCCCCTAAACTAGGATTTTACCAGAGGAGAATACAATTTACAAACAGTCCCCTTTTGGTCACAACTAATTGTACTGGTCATTTTTGTAAATATAACATTCTATTGATCATATATGTCAAAGCAATCCGTTCAAGTCTAATCTTTACATGCATCATAGCTTAGTACTTTTTAGTTATATTTTAGCCAATACCATACCAAGGATAGTCATTTCTGTCTTTCATGGTTATGTTTAAAGTGTTTTAACTGCAGTATAAACTAAATAACAACACATGCCCAGCAGCAAGGAAATCCAACAGATGCTTAAGCATAATAAACTAATGAAAATAAAAAAAAAGTTTAAAAAGACATAATGTAATTTACCATGTGAGACTAAAGACTCAAACTCTCACTAACACACATTAACAGAGTATCAGAGAAACTGGACTAAATGAACTAACTGTCATGCTATTATCAGCAAGAAAAAAACTTTATTTGTATGCCTATAACTAGGGATCAAATTAAATCAAGTTTAACACAAATCAGGCAATTTAGTCTTAAGGTTTATATTTCAAATGTATGCTTTTAGTCTGCTATTCTTCACACTCCTGTGATTTTAATGTAATAGCAGCTCCTGTATGGCATTTTAGACTGATGACTGAGCAAAGTACCAGGATTGAAAGAGCTCTAATGATAGTATCAAAGCAGGCAGAAATGTTGTCTAAAGAGCTGCTGACAAAGTTTAAAATGCTAACTCTGAAAAAAAGAAGAGAGAAACTCTGCATTGATTTTGGAAGAAAATCTCTGATCCACCCAATCCACAAAACCCTTTCCCCCCCTCAATCCACAACAAAACGACTCCCGCGCAGGGTTGCAGTGCCTGTTGAGAAACTTCAGCTGGTATGCTGTGCCCATCAGCGGTTAGCGAAAAGTTTTATACCTAGTTTTGTAAATATGTACAACAAAAATCAGGAGGATTGATTAGTTTTTTTTTGTTGCTGTTATATATTCAATCTTTAATGTGACTGTAATGTGACTAATGCTTGCATAATGTGACTAATGCTTTTTAATGTGACTATACCAAAGAAATTTGGCAGTGCCATGAAGAATTTGGTGAAAGTAAATGTTTATCTATCTAACATCATAAGATGAGAATTCTGCTGTCATTTGATAGCTGAGGTTCAGCTTTATCCATCTAGTAGTTCACATTTCTGAAATTTGCTTTTTATTTTTATGTAGGTTAAAAATATTTTGAAAATATATACCACAAATAGAAAAATTATATTTGTAAGCAAATATGGATCATCCTCTAAGAAATAAGTTTAAGCAATACTGTATTGTATTCTGTTTTGGTGAATGGAGCTAAAACTGATGAATTCATTGACACAGGTATTTTTTCTTTTGGTGTAAGTTACAGCTTAAAACATATCATTAAATTATATGTTTCAAAAGGAAGATAAACCATTAAGAAAGTTTTTCCACAAAGGAAGGGAAAGGAAAACAATTCTATTATCACATTAAAAATGGAAAAGACAGTTACATAAACAAGGTTTGAGAGACTCATGAGAACTAGAAGCAAAACAAGCAGAATATTTTGATAGACATGATCAGCACCAAACAAATAAAGAGAATATACCTGTATCATCAAAGACAGACTATTTTTCATACAATGAAGCCAATTCCAATGAGCTTCATTCCAATGAAGCTCTTAGAAATTGTCAAGGCAATTCAGAAACAAGTAAAATCTCATGAAACTTATGGGGCCTATTTGTAGAAGACAAATCAGTAGCCACAACATAAATGACATAAACTCTATCAGAACAAGAATTTGCTAATTTTCAGCCTTGGAAGAAGAGCTAGATGACTTTAAGGTATTTGAACAGGCAAGATGACAATAATTAAGGTACTATATTAAATAAAGTAAATGTACAAAGACCCATAGCATGATGAGGTACAATGAATCTCAGGTGATAAAAATATTCCGTCATTATGGCTTATCTTTATGTTCACTTTATCTATATGATATTTAAATGACAGGTACTGTTTGGTTGGATGCCAATATACCTGGTACTATCAATTCTAAAATTTTATGGTATTTAAATGACAGGTAACTGTTTAGCTGAATACCAGTGTACCTGGTATCATCATGGACTGCATGATATACCGACAATCAGGCCAGGATTTACCACTAAGCCCGGGCCTAGGGGCGCACAATGCCAGGGGGCACAATCAATTTTCACTGAGTGATTCCTTTTCTTAACACAACTGGACTGATGTGATTTATCATCTAAGTGCCAGGTGCACTCCACTACCATGCAAATTTACACCTCAGAAATATCAAACTATGCAAGTGAGCTATTGAGTTTTCATTCCAGTGATCTTGAGCTTATGATTGTAGATGAATGCTTACATTTGAAACCGTTCCTGGTACAAAATACTGATGAAGGAAAAAGATAGCATGACTTTAACTAATGTTAGCTAGGTTTTGTGCCATTTTGATGCAGTTGACATCTATTCAAACATTGACAATGCCTTAAGAATGGTTATTAGTGTACCTGCCACAAACTGCACATGAGAAAGATCCTCTCCCATCCTTTACGAAGTGAAGAACTACTTAAGATCTTCAATCAGCCACCACAACAGATTGGCATCATTATCCCAGCTCGCTATTGAGGAAAGGCTAACTCAAGATATGCAATACAATGATCACACCATTACACAAAAAAAACTTGTCACAAAATAAATTTAGCAGCACACCCATCACAGACCTCTGAAGGTGATTTTGAACCATATTCATCAGAACCAAATGTACTTTTTAGACCCCAAAAAAGAACACCTTTCACATCTTTTAAATTATTAGATCAGTCGTAACCCAACAGATCTCTTGAAAGGAATATTGTGAGAAACAAACAACTATGCTAAAGGTTACATGAAAATACAATATATATATATATATATATATATATATATATATATATATATATATATATATATATATATATATTGGATTTGAATTTTACTTAAAAAATTTAATATATTTTTTATAGGGGGGCCCCGCTAAAAAAAGTTCCAATCAGGCCCCACACTTAGTCGATCCGGCCCTGTCAGTGATTGAGCATATTTTTTTTAATGAGTAATTACCAATCCACTGAACAAAGGCAAATATAGAGTCCTGGTTCAGTGGACGAACTGTCACTTTGCTTCTTTTCGGTTTTGGCATGTTGTTCTTTGCTTGTAACAGGATTACAAAATGGCCGGTGGTTTGCAATAGGCCCATTGAGAGGGGAGGACGATAAAGTTCACTGACATACCAGGTCTAAAGTACTGCCAGTTTGACGGCTGGGGACGTTCACTACTTGTGTCAGATCAAGTGCATTGGATAGACACTGTTTGTTGGCCTGGTTGAAGTTGCCTCCAACAATAAGGGCAAGAGCCGCATATGCACGTCAAAAATTATCAAGGCAGGATTTTCAGGATAATAGATAGATGCCACTATCAGGCACAAAAACTTCTTTGATAGTTGGGAAGGCTTACATTCAGCACTTCATGGCAAGAGTCACTGGGGGCACTTAGCAGTTTGGATGGGAGGTCATTATGCGAAAATACAGTCCAACACCACCGCCTCTGCAGCTTAGGCCTCTATCATGGCGGGAGTTAAAAAAAAGCAAGTACAGCCTTTGATATATCCGGTATATCAAATTGATATATGCACCCTTTTTTGTTTTGATAGGTCATAAATAAATTGAATTCAATTCAATTGAATATCCAGTATTATTTGTGATATCCCAAAATTCAGTCATAATTGCTATAGGTACACTGGATTCTCATAAGAAGACTTCTAGTTCGTCCATCTTGTTAGTCAAGGAGCGGGCATTGGTCATAAAAAAAGAGGGAGTTTGCGATTTGGCAGACAGGAATTCAGGACATAAAACAGGAGGAGTTTTGCTGGAATAAGCAGAAACAGTCACATCTGCATACCATGGCGTAAGAGTCTGTGGGATTTCATAGTGCGTCTGACAGTTTATTTTTACAGGTGACTGTAGTCTAACTTTCTGTTTAGTCTTTAATCTGGTCAACAGATCAGAAACATGCACTGGGATATAATCTGACTTATTCCTTTTGCCTCCGCGCTTGCCTCTGCGTGTGCGTCTTTAGGTGATTATCGGCAAGGTCACAACATTGCCATCTGGTGGCCTTTTAGGAGTTCAAATTGCCATAGTGACGTATATAGATGGCGCCACTACGTGTCAAAGTGAATAAAGTTTGAAAATAGTCGATTTTTCGATTATGTCTGGCATGAATACTGCACTAAACAAAGTCAAAAGGGCGAAGTCTTTGATTACTTACATTGCCAGGACAAGAAACTAGGAACACTAGCAAGCTAAACTAGGCATGGGTGCAAAGCAGCTATTCAGCGCTTGCTACGCCATCATCCTTGGGGTGGGTTAGTCATGACCTGCAAATCATTGGGCTTGAATATTTCCCTGTACAGTATAAATTTTATTTTCTATTTGTATTGTGTTCTTAAGTCTGTAGCTATACCTGAACACATAGGGGGGGGTATCTCCAATAGAATATAAAAGGCTCCCAACCCTTAATATTTCTCTAAAAGATCCTTTTTGAAAAGATCTTTTAAAGGAAAAATGTACTGCCCTTCGCAGTACATATATATATATATACATATATATATATGTACATATATATATATAGTACATATATATATGTACGCAGTACATATATATATATATATATATATATATATATATATATATATATATATATATATATATATATATATATATATATATATATATATATATATATATATATATATATATATTCGACCCTCCCCTAGTCCTGAGGTATGTGCGCCTATGCTTATAGCTATAAGAAAAATTATTGAAAAAAGCATATTTAAGCCATTTAATTGCTGGTGGTGATCTTTTTTCAGCCCCCTTTTTGTAACTTGGAAAATTGGGAAAGAGAAACGGCTTCGAGGATGCATTGGAACATTTTCAGCCATGAAATTGTCATCTGGTCTCAAAGAGTATGCTTTATCAAGGTAATTTTTCTAAAGTTCTTTTATTTCATTGCATCTATACTTTGAGCAGAAATATTGCTATGCTTAATATAATTTGAAAACTTCTAAACTATTAACTAAGATGGCAAAAAATTATTGCTTTGGTGAATTCAGTTTCCTGTTGTTTCTTCTTTTTGTTGTTATCATGTTTAAAACAGTTTCCTCATCCACTCTTGTAAGCATCCAATCTTATTCTGAATTTCTGAGGCTAGGCTAGTTTATATATTGCTCAGCAGTTATAAGATCTAGTTCTTTTTGTTTCTTATTTATTCTTTGTCATTGATGCTATTCTCTTTCATTTTGCTTCCTAGCCATCTCTCTTCACTTCTTATTCAGCATATCCTCCCTCAAATGACACCGACAAGCATAAAACTCTACAGATTTCCAATATTTAGTATTCCTAGGTGGAACTTCCATGTGTCTAATATTCAGAACAAGAGAATTCCTTCATCCCCCTCCTTAAATTTCTAATAAATTCAAGCTTCATCCCATCCACTTACTTTGAACATATCTCTCGCCCATCAAACAGTTCTTAGAATGTACCTGTTAGAAAAGATAGAATTTGTTTTTCTTTGAAATTTGAGTTTCTTGTGGTCTCTGGTAAATTTTTGGCTATGTTTTTTATTAAAAAATTTTTTAGGCCCAAGTTCATTCCTGCTAATCAGTTATATTTTTCATTTTTCTTCTTTTTTGCCATAAAATCATTACCTGACAACTTTATTTGCTTTTGTTTGTGTCTTTTTTAAGTAAGTCTTTGGTGTTTAGGCTGTTCAAGGGTTTAGGCTGTTCCTAAACACTTGAAGAACAGAATGTAAAAACTCACGTGCTGATGCTAATAAATTTTCTCATATTTCCCCACTTCTAGGATTATGTGAGAGCCTAAAATCAAACAACATGTTTGATTTTGAGCATTGTATAATACTCAGAATTTCTAGGATTATGTGAGAGCCTAAAATCAAACAATATGTTTGATTTTGAGCATTGTATAATACTCAGAATACTCATCGTATTTTGAGTATTGAAAGGGTCACTATTTAAAATGCATTGCTTTGTATGTTTTTTTTCAATTACTTAGAATCTTCAGTTACAAAATTTTTAAGCATGGCTCCTCAATTAATTCTTTATTTTTCAAAAATGAATTTAAGGTTTGACCCCCCCCCCCAGGTAAATCCTCCCTATCTAGAGGTTGAATCCCCCAATCTCTTTGTCCAAATAACCATTTTAACTTTTTCGCCTTGAAACAAGCAATTCAAGTTCATATATCCAAATTTATGTGCATTATGACATGTTTCTGCACCAAGAGTGTGAGAATAATTAACCTCCCCTCAGGTATTTCAGAGGTTTTTAGCAAAACCACTCTCATCAGTGATCAATCAGTCGTTCAAGGAGCACAAATTCCCGAGTGCTTGGAAAAAAGCCTACGTCCGCGTCTTACCTAAAGTCAAAGACCCGAAGTCCTGCAATCAGCTTCGTCCGATTTCTATTACGCCTAATATGGCTAAAGTGACTGAATCTTTTATTTATAGAGAGCTCCTAGCCCAAGTTCAGCCAGCCCTAGATCCGTTTCAGTACGGCTGCTTGAAAGGGAGTAGTACGACGCATTATCTAGTACGTCTCTACCACCTGATTACCGAGTGGTTGGACAAAGGCAGTAGCCTCGTTGACCTGCTTTTAGTCGACTATCGTAAGGCTTTTGACTTGATCCGCCACTATACAGCAGCAAATAACCTCAAAAAGATGGGCGCTAGGAAGCATATTTTGCTCTTAGTTGTTGACTTCCTGCGTAACCGCTGTCAGTGTGTCTATGCTCTCTTCCCTAGTGACTTAAACTCTGAGTGGGCTGAACTAACGTGTGGCGCACCACAAGGCACTAAGCTGGCAGCTCTTTTGTTTTTAGCGGTAATTAACTACATTATCCTCGAGTTTGAAGACAGATTCAAATACGGTGACGATCTCTCCCTACTTCCAAAAGATCTGGCTGTAAAGTCAGACGTGTTTCCCCAGTTCAGCAGAGTGATCATGAACTCCGTTATCGAGGCGTGTATATGATACGACCTCCAGATTCCTATGACTAACACAAAAGTCATGATGTTTAATCCGCTTAAGAGTGACCTATCATTCCTGGTTCCTTGGTACCCTACTACCTCTACCTCAGTGATTCTCGGGGTTACTTTCAGTGACGACTGTTCATTTAGCGCGCACATCGCCGGTCTGGTGAAAAAAGGTAGTTACGCATTACAGTCGCTAATTACCTTGCGCCGACTGGGTTTCTCACAAAGTCAGCTGAAGACGGTTTACGTCACGTATGTGCGCCCAATCCTTGAATATGCGTGTCCTGTGTGGGGCCCTCAGGCTCATAATATTGAATACCTAAGTGAAGATCTGGAAGCCATTCAAAAACGGGCAGTGAAAGTGATACTAGGCCCGAAATACAACTCTTATGAGGCTGCCCTTAGTACCTTACGACTGCCTACGTTGCGTGATAGGCGCTTACAGTTAATGTGCAATTTTGGGCAGTCCCTTCTTTCGTCCCAGAAACACCGTTCGTTGCTTCCCCCTCCTGCACCTATCACCGCCAACACCCGCCATAAAAATCAACTAGTGCCGCCAAAGTGTCGAACAACCCGTCACGGCAATTCTTTCGTGCCTTTTTTTGTCAGTTATTTAAACCGCCAGTGACCAGTTTTATGTAATGTACTAAACAGCGCCATTTAGTCGGGGCTTCGGCCACGGCTACGATAGTTGTTTATAAATAAATGAGTCTATGAGTCTATGAGTCTATGTTGGTTTTTAGCTAAGATGAAGGAAGAGACCTTTTGTTTGAACAAAAGAATATGAATGAAAAACAGAATGCATGAAAATGCATAAATTTACCCCCCCCCCTTCTTTGCATTGAGAGCTCCATGAAAAATAATTAAATACTCACAGTACTCTTTGATATTTTTGGCTATATTTATGAAACGAAAAATTGTTTCCAGATAAAATACCTTGCCAGATAGGATTATAACTAAGGCTTATTAAGTATGTCAAATGGTATTATCTGTACCTGTTGACTAAGTGAATAAGAGGGATTCCTTCTAAGATTGGTCCAAAGGATCTTCCTGAAGAAAATGTTTGGATCTAAATCACATATTCTGGTCATCGGATCCCACAGCTATAGGTAGTAAGGTAGTAATAGCAATTTATAAAAAAAAAAAAAACAGAGACCGAATCATTCGGTAGCAAACCATAAGCGTCGCTTGCGAGGGTGTGCTACAAAAAAAAAAAAAAAACAATAAAAAAAAAAACAAAAACAATTATAATCTAAAATAAGCAGAAGGTTGAAACCGTGTTCCGAAAAATAAACTTTCATAAATAATTTATGCACAATAAAACAACATGATATCATGATCCTGAAGCAAAAAAAAAACAAAAAAAAATAATTACTGTCAAATTTAATTCCATCAATCTCAATCTGTTTCGAAGGTATACTTACCAAGCAACCCCACACGTAGCTCAGTTTTAAATTGACTAATGGGTAACTCCTTGGTACTTGGGACAGGCTTATTAAACAGCTTAGCCCCTCTATAAATAACTGAAAAAGCAGTCCTACTAGAAACTAGGTGAGGAACCTCAATATCTCCACTTGTCAGAGTTTCGTGACAATGAACATTGGACCTTTCCCGAAATATTCCTGTAATACGGTCTGGAAGGCACGTATAACAATACTTATACATAAAAACCAGTGTATAAAAATCGCGCAATCCAGCTGCAGGCATTATATTAATTACTGTACATTGACCTGACCGAATTTTGGTTCCCTATTTAACAAAATGATCTAATAGCATTATTCTGCAGTACAGGCATTGGGTAAAGTATTGAGGGGGAAGTACCAAGCCATACAGACGAACAGTACAAAATATACGGATTTATCAGAGACCAATATAATAACCGTAAAACGTATCAAGGAAAAAAGTGTCTTATTTTACGGGTAATCCCTAAATTCCGCGATAGAATTTTACTTACAGCTTTCACATGGTACTTAACTGATGAATTTCCGCCAATCATGATCCCAAGGTACGTAATGGAACTTGAATGCTTAACAATTTCCTTAGGTGAAGCTGTTTCAGAAATCTAAGGATAATAATTTGGAGACCGCGAAAAGATAACAAAATTTGACTTATTTATGTTTAGGTCGAGCCGGTTTACCTTCAACCATAGACATGTCTTAGTCATTGCTGCATTAATTTGTCGCATTATCAGCAAATAACGGTATAGTGATCCTGAACCCAGAAGGTGCAGGATCGACTAAAATCCCTAATTCTAGAAGTAGTTGCAACAGCATTTGGCAGATTATTAATAAAAATCAAAAAAAAGAGTAGGACCTAATACAGAGCCCTGGGGGACACCACATTTAACAAGACTTCTACTTGAAGAAAATCCATTAAGGTGAATGTACTGCTCCCTATTTTGGAGGTAATCATGAAGCAAAGCCAAAGTAGCCCCTTTTAGTCCATAAGATTCAAATTTTCGCAATATTATTGGGTGGTCAACAGTGTCAAATGACTTAATCAAATCTAGAACTAAACCAGCTACTTTAAGACTATTATCAAGAGCTCCATTAATTACCGAAGTTATATATGATAATGTCAACTCTGTAGTCCTATCCTTCCTGAAACCAAATTGAATTGGATTTAACAGTTTATGCAGTTCCAAATGATCATATATTCTAGTGTTAATATACATTTTTAGAACACGCGAAATGACAGATGAGGCCAAAATAAGCCAATAATTTCCAGGATTATTCTTATTACCACCTTTAAAAATAAGAGGTATTCTATTGCCTTTCAAGCAATCAGGAAACTTTTCCTGTTTCAAAGACACAGGAATAACATCAACAATATAAGGAAAAGCTGTTTTTAACACAAGAAAATTAGGTGAATCTACCAGCCAAAGTACTTTTCATCCCAAAAATAATTTTATCTACTTCATCACTAGAGAGGGGTTTCATATACACAGAAATATCAATTGGAGTCTTCATTAAAAAAATCCAAAGGAGGATCATCATCAGAAGGTACAGTACGGGAAGATAGAGTTACGCCAATATTAGCAAAATGTTGAGAAAGAGCACCACATACCCCTTCTGGTTTATTCGTTGGCAAACCATTCCTCACCCACCTTGGACCAGGAATACAAAAATAAATCGGGATATTAATAAGGGAAATAAAAAAACATCAGCAATATAAGGAAAAACTGTTTTTAACACAAGAAAATTAGGTGAATCTACCAGCCAAAGTACTTTTCATCCCAAAAATAATTTTCTCTACTTCATCACGAGAGAAGAGTTTCATATACATAGAAATATCAATTGGAGTCTTCATAAAAAAAAACTCCAAAGGAGGATCATCACCAGAAGGTACAATACGGGAAGATAAAGCGATGCCAATATTACCAAAATGTTGAGAAAGAGCATCGCATACCTCTTCTGGTTTATTCGTTGGCAAACCATTCCTCACCCACCTTGGACCAGGAATACAAAAATAAATCGGGATTTACAATATCATGGATCCACTGAAAACGGCAGAAAAACAGATTTTTAAATTCAATAATAATTGTCAAACTCATCAGTGGTGGCCCATACTAATCCAGTAGTTTTCATCAGTAATTTGAATTTCCTTTTCTCCTTCTTAGGTTAAGTGTAAGTGTCTTGTTTCGTTTTTCTTTCTTTTTCATTATTGTTTCTGTTGAAGCGTCTTTTCGTTTTTCATTTTCTTATTTTCTTTTATTTTTGCTCCGTCTGTGTTTCTTGTCTAAACTTAACGGTTTTACAATAAATTCATAAATTAATTACTACTTCATCGGAGAAAATATAATTTTCTGTCGATATCACCCTTTTAATTATTTTCCATGTTTTTGCAGTGTTACCACAAGTTTCAGTGAATTTGTTTTCAAAATATTTTATTTTAACATTTCTCAGTAACTTATTAAGGTCATTCCTATAATTTTTATAAAGTTGATCTCTTTTGTTAATACAACGTAACAAGCTAGGCGACAGCCATGGTTTCTTAGGATTCTTTCTTCTTGATAGTGAACGAGCCATCATACAAGTCTTTGTCATTATCAAAATCAGCATATCATAAAATCTTTGAAAGCTCATATTTATATCATCCGTAAGATCGACCAAACTGTTCCAATCGACTTTTGCTATTTTCTGCTTAAACTTTTGAAGGTTACTCTGGCTAAACACGGGGATTGGACTCTTTGGAATTATTGGTGCTGGCTTTGGGGGAATACAAACCTCAAGTCTTGTTGAAATTCCAAAATAATCTGATACATCTGTAATAATAACTCTTTGAGCTGAAAAATCCAAACTTGAAAAAATATTGTCAATAAGCTTCGATGATGAGGTGGTGACTCGTGTGCATATATTAATAGTAGGAAATAAACCATAGGATATACAAAGCTGCAAAAAATCCATAGAAACGGTCGTGTCAAGCTCCTGAAGGTCAATATTAAAATCCCCGAGCATCATAAATGGATGTGAATAAGAAGGAAATGGATTCCAACTGTAGAAGGAAATTCTTTAATATCCCACCCTAAAGTTTTGGGTCTTTACTTCTGTGTTATTAGCTAACCATTTTTTGATTTTGTTTGATCTATTAGACAAATATTTATCTTTGAAAAAATCACAAAATGTCATAGGCTATACCTTATGGTGCTTAATAATGTGTCGCCTAATAATTTCTATCCAGTGACATTGACTTGCAAAATCCAATCTATTCATCATCTCAGTGAACCAGAAATGTTTCTTAAGGCTAATCGTCTTTATTAGTGGTTAATGCTATTTTCCCTATGGTAGGAAATCGGGAATAACTGCTGCGATATAAGTGATTTTGCGCTGATTTTTTTTTTGACGACTCCTGAGTTAGAAAGTAAAATAATGTTGGTTTCACTTTTTCTATATATTTGTTATCTTTTGTCGAAAAAAAGAAACCAAGTTATTTTAGTTTGTTGAATAAAAATTTAGTAGATGGGAAATGAAAGTAGATATTTTTTCAGTTGAATCTACTGGTATTTAAAAAAAATGTTGTTTACAGAATTATTAATTTTCTTTTTTTTGAAGGTGCAAAAAATTATTTTTAGTTTTCATTATTTTATTGCTATAAGGCTGCTCCAAAGCTCCAAAAGATTTTATAATCTGCTCCAAAGGCTAGAATTTTGGACAGTATGCAGTTTTATAATCTACAATGATTACAGAAAGTGTCTGATGTCTATCCCAAACTAAACTAAATACAAAAGCAAAAAAATGCAAATAAAAAAACTGCTCGATTTTTACTTTATTTTCCCACTGTTTCCCGCTTGGTAGCGTTATTTCGTCAGCCAATAGGAAGAAAGCCCGCAATTCTGATTGGACTCTGTTCTGTATATCATTATGACTTTCGGATAGAAACTGTCAAAAAGACCTTTGAGCCATGAGGAAGAAAATTATAAAGAGAAGGTGGCTGAATTTAAAATACCGGTAAGTAAATATTACATATACTATGTTCATTCCATCCAGTCCAGAAGATTTTAAAATTGCTTCCGATGGGTTCTGGTTTTACATCTCTTTCAATCTGAAATTTATAGGAAAAAAATTTTTTATATGTACAATGGTTAGGAGACAAATTCACATTAGGCTTCCCAGGCACGTAAAATGTAATTTTATGGAGGAGGATGCGGAAAAATCTTACCAGCTCTACACAAACAATAAAAATTTTTTTCAGGTGAAAGGATGTTTTGTGATTTGGAGGAAGATTAACTACTTGCCTCCAGGATATCCAATAGAGGAAACAAACTTGCTTGAAAGTTTTTTAGCTTTGTTTTTTTGGCGAGGCGGGGGGGTAGGGGGCCTTTCTCGCGCCTGGTTTCCAGCTATCAGACCTGTGAAGCTATGAAGACGACATCCCAGGGCCTTGACACTGGAGTTCTGGTATATAATGATATGCAATAAGCTTTACTTCGGCTTTTTTTTTATAGTAGTTTCTATACGGAACAAACAAAAATCTATCCCTGAGCTAATCCTGAGATTTGTAAAGTTATGTCTATCCTTATGAGCTGTATAAAACATAGCACTTCCAATAGATCATATGAAAATAAAAGAAATGTAATGAAAGTGAAGAAAGCATAAAATATGAACTCAGGAGGTGTGAAGTGGAGATCTTGGATAAAATTGCCGAGGATCTGGAAGATGCAGCTAGACGGCATGATAATAAAATGTTATATTGACATGTTAATAAATTAAGAGGGAGTAGTCAATCCGGAGTTGTCCCAGAGTGGTCAAATCCCACTTTCTAAGACTATAATGAGAGAAAGTTTGAGATGGCTAGGGCGAGGGATGAGAGATGACAGACTGCTGAAGATTTTTTCTTTTCGGCCAACCACCTAGGGCTAAACGGAAAGCAGGTCGTCTGCGGTTGGAGTGGAATGATGTCATAAAGAAAGATTTAAGGGAAATGGGAACTTCCAAGGAGGGTGTAAAAGGGGTGCTTTGAATAGAATAAGATGGATTGGGAGCGTGTGTAGCTGTGTTGGCCTCAGGTGACTTGGTGCTGCGGTCAGTTGTTAGTAGTAGTAGTGTTTCCAATACATCAATAATTACTTCCCTTATGTGTATATATGTTGTGAATGATGGGTTTATCAACCAACATTCCTTTTTATGTTTCATTTTTTAGGAAGATACAGCTTGGAGAACAAAAAGATGATTTTTCAACCTCATCTGAAATTACAGACGAACTTTCAGTAAATCCTAAACTAAACGAAGCACAGAATTTGGGAAGCGGTGAAGGTTCTTCTGGTATCGATGGGTCGGCAACATTTACCGATATTGACTTATCTGGAATTCCAGATGGAAACTGCATTGTAAATCTAAGACATTTCCTCTGTGAAGTAGCTTCTGTATTCACACACAAGATCAGTTGTAGACTATCATATGAAAATTTGATAATAAAACAATTAGAAAAGAAAGGCCTGCAAACTGAACTGAAAGTTAAATGTAAAAAGTGTAACTGGGAAAAGAGGATTAAAAATGAACCAGAATGTCCAGTAACAAGTGTAAAAGAATATCTTTCAAGCTTTACTACAGAAAGTAAACAGGTTACTTTCTCAAAAAAAGACTCAATTTTAAAAGGTTGCTTGAATTTGAAGGCTGTTTGGGGAGCCATGGGCACTGGAGGTGGATATTCTACACTGTGTGAACTCTTCGGAGTGCTTGGAGTGAAGCCAATGTCGCAAATAGTTTATTCCCGTATTGAAAGACAGCTTGGATGAATAGTTTGTCGGAAATTTTGCGAGAAAATGGACGAGAGGCCTTACAATTAGCCATTCATGAACATGGGTATAAAGAGGACTCATACTGGACAAAAGTGATATGTGATGGAGGGTGGAATAAGCGTAGCAAAGGGCATGATTATTCAGCCAAAGGATGTGTTGCGGTTATCATAGATGCATTTACGAAAAAACTGTTATATGTTGGCATAAAAAATAAATACTGTTATATGTGTTTTTCTTCTGCTAACTCTAAAGTAAGTCCTAAAGACCATTTCTGCTTTCTGAACTATAACGGAAATTCGAAGAGCATGGAAACAGACATTCTAGTTGAAGGCTTTCGTTCCAGTGAAGAGATGCATGGATTACAGTTTTTAGAGTTTATTGGTGACGGTGATTCAAGTGTTTTTTATAAGCTAAAACAGTGTGTCTCTTACGGTTCAAACATACGGAAAGATGAATGTGCAAATCACGTCACAAAGAACTATACAACGCATCTATATAACTTGTGCAAAAATAAGAAAGGTTTGTACACCAAATTTCTTCCCAGAGGAATTATCCAGCAATTGACCAAAAATTTAAGGGGTTCGATCAAAATAAATTCCGACAATAATGGAACAGCGGAAGAATTGAAGAACCTGTTAAAAAGAGGTCCGTACCATGTTTTTGGAAACCACACAAAATGCGATTCCGGTTGCCCTAAATTCCTTAATGATAAAATAGAAAGTCGGTGGAATACTTTTCCCATGCACGTGTTTGAGGATGTTATGACAGGGGTAGAGATTGTATGTCGAAAAGCAGAGCAGCTCCAAAATGACGCAACTACAAACTTAGCTGAAAGCTACAAGTCATTTGTTGCAAAGTTCATCGGGGGAAAGCAAATAAGCCGGTCTAAGGGAGGTTCATACCAAACAAGAGTAAATGGAGCCAGCCTTGCTTATAATTTAGGTCCGAAATGGCATCAATTAGCTTGGAAAAATATTTTTAGGTCCAGTCCTTCTTGCTTGACGAAAAAGTATTGCAAAAAAACAGCAGAACATCGCTTAAGATCTAAACGTAATTTGACCAGTTATTATAGTTCTCTTGGAGGAAAACATTTTGCTAAGTTAAAAAACAGAAATAACAACTTTGGCGATCGGGACTATGGACCAAACTGCAATAAGCCAGATATGACTTCTGATGAAATAAGCTCAGCCAGACAAATATATACTAAGCAACATTTAAAATTGGATAGTGCCAGTATTAGCCGTTTGTTTTATAATACCAAGGGGCAATCAAAAAATGAGAACTGGGTTGAAGAGAGATCTAGGAGAATAACAAGCAGTTATTTTCATAGAATTGCAACTAGAAAAAATAGCACTAGAGTTGCCCCAATTGTTAAGCAAATTCGAAATCTGGGACCTAGATTCTGCTCTGCCCTTATGAAAAAGGGTTTGGATTTAGAAGTAGTTGCCCTAGAAGCGTATGAAAAGAAATTCAACTTAAATGTCATAAAGGGAGATGAAATAGGACTTAGTGTGCATCCACAGCATCAATATCTTGGTTCATCTTTAGATGGATTGCTCTCTGATGGCACACCTATAGAGATAAAAACTGTACATAATATACCGGAATTCAAAACCATTTTTGATGCTGCTCAGTCCAAAAATCTAGTCAAAGGATGTTTTATTGAATTATCCAGTAAAGGTCTTCAGTTAAAAAAAATCATTGGTATTTTTCCCAGATAAAAGGTCAACTCGAGATACTAGATAGAATGATATGGCACTTGATAGTTTTTAACTCCATTGATGACTGGGAAATAATTACAGTTCACCGGTCAAAAGAATACTGGGCGAAAGTATTTCCAAAGCTTGAAGCTTTCTGGAATGAATCCTTACTACCTGAAATTTTAGACTCGAGGTTGGTAAGGAATATAAAAATCAGAGAGCCTATGGTCTCAGAGGATATGAACATCAGAGAGCCAAGCTCGTCTCAAGAAACCAAAAGAGGGAAGAAAAGAAGGTCAAGTCTAGTTGACGTGGACAACAAGAAAAATACACAGAAGGGATCGGGAGACAACGAAGAATCTACCAGTCATTCAGCGCATGAAAACAGTGGTTTTGAAGAAATATTTTGGTTTGATTTGGAATAAATGAATCTTTGTGTTTGATGTATTTTATGTGATGCATTTTGATGTACTTGTATTTTTGATGTGATGTGACAGTGATGTGATTATTACGGCTCTTTAATTTTAACTAGTAAGTGTGTAATGTAGATTCCCAGCTTGCTATGATGATCAAAGTCGCGTCCTTTTACCAGGCTTGTCCCATATCCATCGTGCTTGGCATAGTTCCAACACTCTTGGTATAGCTCTCACAGGTCCGCCGTTCTTTGCACACTCCCACCACGCTTGGTAGGCACTGCCTGGTGTAGATGATTTCAGAGAGTGGAAAGCCACTCGATATTCCATCTTTTTCTTTCCACCATTTTCATAGTCACTTGTCTCATATCCGATGCTGTTGCTCCAGTGAAGCAGGAGGCTGATTTACATCATCCTTGACTTTTTGCATGTGTTTCACAATAATTTGTTTGTAATGTGATATACAGGCTTTTATATATATCGATTTTCATTCTCACTTGTCTCGTATCCAAGGCTGTTGCTCCAGTGAAGCAGCAGGCTGATTTACATTATCCTGGACATTTTCGCATTTTCATGTAACCTTTGGCATAGTTTTTTGTGTCTCGCAATATTTCTTACAATATCTCCACTGTCACATATCTTTTAGCCACATATTTCTTTGTTCTTCACTTTAATTTTTGATTCGTCCTGATTTCCATTGTCATGTGTCTTGTAACCGCATTTTTTGTACTTCACTTTTTTCCCTCGCTGTAAGTCTCGCTGGCGCTTATCTTTTAACCGCATATGTCTTTGTCTTTCAATTTCGTTCATCATTACTTCAGAATTTTTTTCAGTGACCGCATATAATCTGTTCTTAACTTTCGTTTTTGACTCGTTGCAATTTCCACTGCTGCTTATCTTTTAACCACGCATTTATTTATATTTCAGTTTCGTTTTTTAGTCTTTGCAAATTTCGCTGCCGCTTAACTAATAACGCGTATTTCTTTTTTATTCAATTTCGTTTTCGACTCATAATTTTCTTTTTAGCCAGTATTCTAACCACATATTTTTTTGTTCATTTTCTTTATCAATAGATCAGATATTTTTTTCAATACCCTTTGCCTTAGCTGCTTGGATTAGTCATGTCACATTTGATGGTCTAGAATGTTCATTTTCACCGATTGCGGATTTACGTTTTTTAAGGTCGTCCTCTTGATCTTGTCTCATTTGATGCTCTAGTTTGTTCATTTTGAGCAATAGTTAATTTATGTTTATGTCCTTGAGATATTATCAAACTGCTGGAAATATCTTTTGTAAATAGAATCATTACATTTGATATTTAATACTTAGCCATGTTTTTGTGTATTTTTACATGCGCCATAGATACTAAAAATGAAAGAACAGCTCCTGACGCGGAAATGACGTAATTGTGCTTTTGAAATATGTTCATAGATATGACGTTACTCATATGAATTCTTTTTTGAAATTAGGGCTCTTAAAAAATTTCTCAAGCTTGTGACCCATCTAGATGGTTTTTTTTTCAGTCAAAATATCCCTGGGTGCCAATTTTAAAACAAAAATATGGAGCCGTTGTGGGGGAAAAATTTACAAATACATACATGCATAAACAAATAAATAAATGAATATTTATTTTTTTACTTAATTTCTGATCGTTTTTTAAATAATGCCAGAAAATCTGGCTAAATTTACACGGAAAAATCCCCTTCCCACGGAAATATCCTATGGACAATTAAATCCCGGTGAAAATTTAACCAGGACAATTACCCTCAACATCTCCGTAGGTAAAATTGAGTCGGTAAAGCTAAAGCAAGACATATAAAAATAATTTCGTACATGAATTACGGGAACGTCCCCCATGATAAAATTTCCCCTTTAAAGTTCACCCCCCCCCCGAACTTCCCTCCACATGGAAAATTCTACCCTTAGAAAGTTATCCCAGCAGAAAATTCTCCCCCCCCCCACCCTAAAAAAGTAAGCATACTTCCCAGTAACAAATACTATGCGTAAACAAAGGGCAAAATTTATAACTTAAAGGCCTTTCCCCGGGGGCTGCGGGGGTTATGTTGACTGCAAAGGATATTTATTGGGCCTTTCAACTATGCTGAACAAAATGGCACTCTCAAATATTGAATCGCCGGTTTTTGAAAAAAAGGGGCGTGGGAGGAGTCTAGTTGCTCTCCAATCTTCTTGGTGACTTAAAAAGAGCACTAGAACTTTTAATTTCTGTTCGAATGACCTCTCTCCCGACATTCTAGAATCACTGGGTCGATACGATCACCCCTGGGGGAAAAAAACAACAGGCACCTGTGATCATTCTTCTGGTAAAAAATACGAAATTCCACATTTTTTCAGACAGGAGTTTGAAACAGAAAGGCGTAATAACATCCAACCGTCAGGACATATCCGTCAGAACCACCAACCGTCACAACATCCAAAATTTAAAACTATACTTTTTGGGGGTTTAGGGGGGAAAAGATACCTAGGTTAGGTTGGGTTACGTATTTAATATATGCTATGCTTTACCCCCACCCCCCTGATGTACAAATATATAGCCGAAATTTGTTTCTAAACTATTATATACTTATTGCTCTTATATATACTTATACATTTTTTGGGATGTTGTGACGGTTGGTGGTTCTGACGGATTCTCCTTTTGGATGTTATGACTTTTGGTGCTTATGACGGTTATTCAAAGTGGTAGCACCCTGCTTGAAACCTTTACAGTAGGATCCTCTAATACGCTGAATCTGATGGTGTGATTTTCAATAGGGTTCTCTGACTTTTAGGGGGTATTTTCCCTCTTTTTCGAAAATCAGGCAGTTTTTCTCAGGCTTGTAGCCTTTGCTAGGTAACACAAAACTTAATAAAACTTTATATTTGTAATCAGCATAATAAGCCGATTCTTTTGATATCAAACAGTTCATGGTTACGAACTGAAAGTAAGGAGCGACCCGGCTCAATAGTAACAGAATCTCAAAAATCGGAATTTTGATACCAATAGATACATCAGTAGAATCAAATTTTTATGATGATTTCAAATATATAAGTTTCATTAAGTTTAGTTTTATCCATCAAAAGTTACGTGCCTAAGAAAATTTGCCTTATTTTTGAAAAAAGGGGAAAAACCCCTTAACAGTCATCGAACCTCAATGAAAATCACACCATCGGATTTAGCGTATCAAAAACCGCGGCTGCGGAAGTTTCAAGCTCCTATCTGCAAAAATGTGGAATTTTGTATTTTTGTCAGAAGAAAGATCACGGATGAGTGTTTATTTTTTTTTGTTTCTTTTATTTTTTTTTTCCCAGGGATGATCGCATTGATCCATATTTTTTAAAATATATTAAAATGGCTGAATCTAACAGAAATTAAAAGTCACACTTGCGTTTTTAATTGACAAAAAAATTGTAGGACAACTTGGCCCCCTTTCACGCTCATTCTTTTCCCAAAGTCACTCAATCACAATTTTGAGATAGCCATTTTGTTTAGCATAGTCGAAAATTTAATAAATATGTCTTTGAGGATGACTTAATCCCCCAGAGTCCCCAGGGGAAGGGCTGTAAGTTATGAACTTTGCCCATTGTCAAACAGTTCGTGGTAACGAACTGCAAGTAAGGAGCGTAGCCAAAACCCTAAAAAACGGAATTTTGATACCAATAGATACATCAGAAGAATCAGATTTTTATACTGATTTTAAATATATATCAAAAGTTACGCGTCTGAGAAAATTTTACTTATTTTCGAAAAAAGGGGGAAAAAATCCTAAAAGTGATAGATTTCTAACGAAAATCACACCATCAGATTCAGTGTATCAGAGAACCCTACTATAGAGGTTTCAAGCTCCTATCTGCAAAAATGTGGAATTTTGTATTTTTTGTCAGAAGAAAGATCAGGGGCGTGTTTATTTGTTTGTTTTTTTTTACCAGGGGTGATCGTATCGATCCAGGGCAAAAAAAGGGTGAAAAACCCTTAAAAGTCATAGAACTTTAAAAAATTAAATCCTCAGATGTAGCGTACTAGAAAACCCTACTAAAGAATTTTTAAGCTGCTAGATGCAAGATTGTGGAATTTTGTATTTTTTGCCAGAAGAAAGATCATGGATGCGTGTTTATTTGTTTTTTTCCCCAGGGGGGTATCGTTCCAGAAGTCCTAGAATATCGTAAGAGGGCTCATTTGAACGGAAATTCAAAGTTCTAGTGCTCTTTTTAAGTGACCAAAAAAATTGGAGGGCAACTTGGCCCCCTCCCACGCTCTTTTTTTTCCCAAAGTCACCCAATCAAGATTAATTTCATATTTCATATGCATTTCATATGCAAAAAATACAATTTTTAGCTTAGCAGTGGTTATATTTTCTTTTAAATATCCTAACCTGCTCATCGAATTTGATCTTCATAGAATCTAACGTGCTTTTACTTTTGTTTTTTCTCCTGTGTTAAACTGGATTAACAAAAAAAGAACCCAGGTGTCGAAGACTAATTATGTTTCTGTCAATAGTCTCATACCGGGTTTGCTATCGAAGAGATACAAGCAGTGGCGTTAGCAAGATCTGTAAGACCTGTTTCGAAAATTGAGCGGGAACAATAAAGACAATTACCCTCAAATGCTAATACAAGTTGGCACAGTTATGTTTTTTCTTATAAATATCGGATCACTCGTTTATTTGATCGACTGACAATAGGTCTAAAATCCTAGTTTCAGCAAATTAACTTACACAAAAAATAAAGTGAGAATCTTATGACTTATTTCCGAGACTTTATTCGAATCAAGCTTAACCTTGGTCAATAGTTTTAGCCTATGAAAAATGATGCAGCTACAAGTTGACTTTATGATGATCAAATAAGTCTATCTGGATTTAAATGCCTTCATGATAAAACTTGTTAACCAAGGGAGCCCAGAAGGGAAGCCGAGTGGATTGGGGCACTGGATTTAGGATTCTTTGTCTGAGAGGGTGAGGGTTCGAATCCTAGTGTATCCAGTTATATGGTCTGGGACGAGGGTCAGTGGTGTGACTCTGTAAGCTCAGCCAGAGTCCACCCAGCTCTAAATGGGTAGCTGGAGAAATCTGGGGAAGGTAAACAGGGTTTGTGAAAGCACAGGATGGTGGGCCCCCAGCCCCCTATTGCACTTCCTGGCTGAAGGGCCAAGAAACGGAGATCAACACCGCCGGTAGGGACTGTAAAGTCAAATGCCGTATTCTTTACCCTTTTTCCCCTTTGAATGGCAGAATATATAAAAGTGCCAAGACTGCAATTTTTGGGAACAATCTATTGTTTTTGGGAAAAGATGTTTCTCATCTTGCATCTTCCTCGCCATCTATAATTTAATGTGGAGTACATAAAGGGTAAAACATGTTTCACCTTTTCAGTGCTTTCAAAGACTCTCGGTTTTCTCCTATATCGATCGACGAACTGGGACGCCTCCACGTTTCTGTTTCAATTCTGGTTAAATTCGAAGAAGCCAACAGCTATATGGATTGGGAGATTGGTGTCCATGGCATAAGAATAGAATTTCCATCTGAACGAGGCTCCCGTCGAAGTGCCACCTACCTCCCCGAAGTTGCCTCAGAGCAAGGTACATCTATATTTTAAGTTTCCCTATGGGACTCTGTGCAGAAGGCAAGTATGTGAACTGAAAGGAGCTTAAGGGAAAACTAAAGCTGGATGCCCACTGAAAGGAATTTAAGGGAATAAGTCTGCAATTATGCGTTTATTTTACATAAGTTTTTTACTTAATATTGATAGTACGCCTTCTCTCTCGATGAAGATTATGGTTCTGTTCTTAGTCCATTATGATTTAATTACAGTATTTTAATTTAAAAAAAATTATCCCATACTTTTGAACAATAAAAATCATGATGACCTCTATTAGCAACGCTTTCATAACTTATCATTGACATCTTAGAAACTTAGCAGTACTACCAGACAAATTAATCCCCAGACAATGTGAAGTGAAATCCTTAGAACTTCAAATGAATTACAATTAAGAGAATTGCTATTGGAATTAAAAGCTAAGCAATTATATTAATTGAAATTAATATTAAACTTATTAAAATTAATACAAAATTAAAATTAAGACTACTGTTAGAAGAGCTTTTACAAGATTTTGCAAAAGTAAAGATGTGCTTGATTATACCCTGCTTATCAAAACAAGCATATTAGCATTAATTAAGTAAACATTAAAAAGGTTTAAGGAATAGGAAGCATTAATATTAGGAATGTTATTATTTTAAAAAACACTATTAATATACAGCCTGAAAACACTAATTCGTCCAACCACGCATAGGAGTGAAATATTACCAGAAATGATGGATCCGGATTTAATAAGCGTATCAATTGTTATGCGTCAGATCTTAGTTGTTTTTATTCTAGTTACTATTAGGGCTTTAATTAATCTGTGTGAATATTATTGCTTTCTAGAATATTCGTCAAAAGATTCGTCTATGTCTATGTATACTTATAATATTCCATCTTTCGAAACGTCACTGAGACTGGTTACCCTTGAAAAAGGCGAACCTATGGTGTATACCTGATGAGAAGAAGAGGTTGTGGGACAAACAAATTATTCCTACAAGACAATGGGTGAATATATATTCAAAAGTTGGAAGTTAAATGACAAGCCTATAGGCCTATGTGTCTGGACGTCTCAATAATTGATAAAACGGCCAAAATACAATTGCAGCTGTTCGGTATTTCGTTTTAAGATCTGTACCAGCATGGTACAGATCTTCAAAAGGACCAGCATGTCCTTTTTGTTGTGGCTTATTTTCAGATGAAAAATAGTTATGTAGGCTACTTTCTTAGCACTAGCATACAATTGGTAATTCGATTTACTTTTCGCCATAAAACAGTACAATGCTAGAAGAATGACACCAGAAAGATAACATGGATCTAAGTTCTGAATGGAATCATCAACAAACTAACCTATGGACATGGCAGTGAACATAAGTTGCATTTGGTGCAATTTTATTAATACAGGTATGTATACCAACTTGTGGCTGCTCATGACAGTGGCTTTGTCCTAGTATTGGAACCATAGTCTGCCAAACTGACTCTGATTTCTGTACTACATGGTCAGGGAAATACTTTTCTGTGTCAAGTTAACCGATATTAAAGGAGCCAAGTGCTCTTATTCTCACTTCCCGATTGTAATAAATTTTTAGTTAAGACTAGCTTGTCAGTAGCTCCTTTTGTTAATTTGTTTGCAATAAATATTGCTTTTGAAATAAATTCATGTAATAAGTAAACATTAAACGAACTAAAATTACTACTAAGGAATAAATGAAACTTTAGAGGAATAGATATTAAAATAAATAATAGAGACAAACTTAAAATGAACAGAAATAAACATAAGTAAGAGTAAGGCTGTCACTACCTGAAGCCTACCAAAAGTTAGTATTGTTTGCCCCTTGCTAAAAACGGTATATATTTTAAACAGCTTTTTTTGCGTTGTAAGATTAGAAAATTCAATTAGAAAACACAGACTGGACTATCTGAAACAAGCAATTTACGTTCATAATTCTTGATGCACATTACATTTTTCGATATATTCTTCCTTTTAAAACCATTCCCTGCAATGTTGAAAAAATCAAATAGTAAATAATTTATTGATTCGCAATTCAAACTATTATTTCAGCAGTTAGAATATCTAGTACTTAAAAAGTACCTAGTGATTTTAAGAAAACTTAAATTAAACCCCTTTAAAAGATACGTGACAAGAGCGAGCCTGGTACTTAAAGAAGTTTTAGCTTGACTTCTCTAGGAAGCAAATTTCTTTAACATGATCATACTTGTTAGGCAAGGAGGTGTTGTAGATAAAGTGTGTGCTTTTAGGAAGAGGGGAAAATTAAAAATCGAAAAGTGTCTGAATCATCAGACGCCTTTAGTTTTACAGTTTCATATATAACTAACAGGTATTTGATTCAGCTGATAGAAATGCTTTAGTGTGGAGGTCCTATCATTGTATGGTTTGCCATATAGTTATATTAAAATGATCTGTTCTATGGTCGTGAATAATATTGCTGCGCTTAAGGTAGGAAGTGAGGTTAGTAGTTGGTTCAGTTGAATCAGGAGTTAAGCAGAGTTGTATCATATCCCCGTCTATGTGATCCCCGTCTATTATTCCGATGAACTTGGTCCTAAGGAACACGGCAAAGACGGAAGGGGAATATCATAACGAATGGGAAGGTAAAACATCTCCTAAACTTGATCCATACAGGTGATTTGAATGTCGAAGATAAAAATGTCAGCGGAATAAATGAGCTTTTGGATGTTTTTTTTTTAGCGCTTAAGGTGTCTTAATCAATAGAAGACCTAAGTTGCTTAGACTATAATAAATGAGGAGGTGATAATTTTAGGTGACGAGGAAATCGATGAAACGGATAATTTCACTTACCTCGGTAGTATTATTAGTAAAGGTGGTGGGTGCAGCAATGGCGTGAAAAGTGGAATAGACGAGACGTATTAGTCTTTTTTTGCTATCAAAAAAATTAGGAGGAATAGGACGATAATTTTGTGAAACCAAGATTAGAATACTGTAAGCCACAGTCACGACAGTGACCCAAGTGTTGCTCTGAAAATGGGCATTTTGAAAATCTGGGAGATTTGAAAAAGGTTTTCTAAAGGAATCTTCTAAGGGTAGTTTAAGGTACTCTTTTGACTGACTGTATATCAAACAGTAACCTGTGCGAAAAATCTGGCCCGACCCGCTTTCTAGGGCTACTACATTTTACTTTTGAAGGATGAAAGATTGCCAAAGATTGTGGTTTCTGGCCGTCCATCTGGAGCCAAATGAAAAGCAGATCTTCCACGAACGGGGTAGGAGGAGGTTCTAAGAAAGAATTTAAAAGAAACTGGAAACTGGAGAGGATCCAGAGTGAAGTTTGGAATAAATTGGGGTGGGGAAAGCGTGAGTAGCTGTGTGCACTAGGGCAACATGGTGTTGCAATTAGTTGTTAGTAGATCTAGTGGTAGTAGTAAGCTAAAATGCGTACTTGAAAAAAAATAACGTTTTAAAAGTTTTATTTAGCTATCAATCTACTAAAGAAATGTTTCACTAAAAGAAACAGAATCAATATAAAAAATAACAGAAAAATTGTCCTTTTAAAATGGTAAGGTTAGATTTGACGTCGCTATTCTAGCCTGAAAAATTTGCAGTACTTTTCTTGTAAATATAAATACTAGCTTAATTTCCTGTTTTATAATAAGTAAAAATCGCAGAGTTTGAAATTTTCATTTTTCTGAGTAAAGCGCAGAGGGCACTTGAGCCTTTGGGAGGTTCGAGGAACCGGCAAATTATTTGTTATAATTTCCGGTGATTTTAAAATTCGACTTGACTAATGATTTTAATTTCGGTTCTTTTTAGGTTTCATTTGTGTATTCACGGCGATCTATATTTGTTTTATAGGGTTTGACTTTATCAAAAAATTCATCGGCTCCCAAAAAAAGTATCACTCCTTTAAAATTTTTCCTTATCACTTCTTTGAGGTCGCCCTTCTTTTTGTTTGGCACAGCTGGGCCTCCAAACAAGTTTTGGTTGACTATTATTTTTAATCCTTCAAACCTGATTTTTTTTTTATTAAAACCCTACTACAAAAAAGGTACTATGAGCCCTACTAATTTTCCGAGTGACTGAAAAGTCACTGTTCTTCATTATTAGTATCACTGTTACTTCTTTTTTGTATTCTATTCAATCCTTCTTTAATTTATCTATCGTACAGAAACTGTCGATAAGAACTTGCTTCTATTGCAAGTTGAGCTGTGAATTTAACAGACATGTTGCTAGAGACCTTTATGGTTGCTATTGTGGACAAAAGTGTAGTGAACCCCAAGAAACATGCTGTTTCGCCATAAACAAAGTAAAGGAAGACTGCATGAATGATAAAAAGGTAACTGCGTTAGTGACAAAAGGGCAGATTAAAGCTCAAAGTATTTGTTCTGTTTTTGTTTCAAAGTGTCAGTTGAGTTCTTGGAAAGTAATGGTACCCCATGGAATCTTTCATACTAGCATAGCTTAAGATGTCCCGTAATGAAGATAATTTTTTAAACCATATTGGCTTGACACAACATAAAGAAAGAAAAACGAGCAAAAATGGGGTTTTTAAGGCCAAATGAAAATACTGACAAAACACAACAAAGCGAATATTTCAAGGGGACAAACGCCTCTTTTTTTCAGCGCGAAACGAAAAAATACAATCAATGAGAGTGCCAAAGAAAAAACAACAAATAAAACTCGGAAAGTCAATATGAATGTGAAAAAAACAATGAAAAAAAAACAAAAAATTTAACTTCTAGTATTGGTCGATGGCGGTTCAACTTTAAATTTCTTTGCAAATCACGGATATTGCTGAATGGCTCACTTTTATTGTTGTTAGGTATTTGCTTTTAATTCTTACAATCTCTGGCTTTTATTGAATTTTATTCATCTTTTAAATTTTTTGCTTTTTTTAATTTTTTTTTTTCACATTCACATTGACTTTCCGCGTTTTATTTGTTGGTTTTTCCGAATAGGAGAAAACAAGAAAGGTTAGAGATCGTGACCTTAAAATGAATGGCTTTTTACCCTCCTCCAGAGATAAGCTGGACAACTGACATCAAAATGCTCAGATTTTTTTAACACCGTAATTTCGTAAGAAATCACGTCTCAAATTTTCTTCACTTACTTTTATGCAGACTTTCTTGACTAAAAACTGTGTTTCCTAGTGTAAGCAGTATTCACGAAACTATTTTATGCCTCACGTCACTTGGGCTTGGTGACTCTAGAGGTATCTAATATATGATTTATATTTTATTTTCAGGTTGGGACCATATTCAAACAGTTGACTCTTTGCTCCGAAAAGGAGGCCACAAGGGAACTGTGACTCCGGAACTCCGTAAGCAAATTCGATTGGTTAGATATCAGAGTGAAAAAATTACTGCAAGCTTTCAGGAATATATGACTTTTCGCAAGCGGAATGGATTCTCATGATGAGCTGAAATTTGTGAGGATGTAGTTTAGTTTGTCTGAATCATTTTTGTTCTTTGTTTGAGATCTGGTCAAGCCGGTTACAGTTGTTATGTACATATAGGGGGAGATCCCACTGTTTCAAGGATCCGTCCTCTCCCTATGAAAATGATCAAAGAAACTTATGAAAATGCTTACCTCTGTAAAAATTTAGAACCTAGAAATTACCTCATTTTCAGTTCCAGTCTTCTCTTCGTGACAATTCGTATAATGCCCCCCTCACGCAAAATTTTGACTGTTTTTACCTTGCATTAAGATTTGTTTACACTTAGGGGGAGGGGGAGGTACACTTGACACTTTATGTTACGACTCTGAGCTTAGAATAATGGCAAAAGAGAAGAAACTCAAATTTTTTTGAGTGCACTTAATACAGCAAAATAGAAATTGTCTTGTCAACGCTACCTAGTTAATGTCTTTCCAATAAGTTTAATAATATGACTTTTAGGGAGCACACACACCCCTTCAGGGGCATCGAAGAACAGTCAAAATTCAAATGGAAGTCTTTGAAATATAACATGTTTGAGTCTGCAAGGAAAAAGGAACCAGTTTTATCTAAAAAAAAAAAATGCTCTTTTCACAAGTTGCAGGCATTCAAACGTGAAAATCTCAAAACTCCTGAAGGTATGTTTATGAGATCAAAAGTTTTCCCTAATCTTTCATTAGTAGCATGTACAAAGAACAAGTAGGGCAAATTTTAAGCAGCTTTTTAAAAGCTTTTTCTGAAAAAAAATCTCCCCCGGAAGAGTGATTCCCCCCCCCCCCATCTTCCTTAATTGTTAGAAATTCCATGTGAACTTTTGACTGGGTAGAACTTTGCTTGGAAGAGTTCTTAAATTTCACTCGTTTTTATACAGCTCTCGTCTTCTGAGAGTATGCTTTGGTTGCTTTTCAGTGCTAATTTACTTCCAAGATTGGAACTGAATGCCTATAGCTTTTGATAGGACCATTTTCCAAATTTATTTTTTAGACACAAACTATTTTATGTTCTTGTAGATCCAAACATGCATCATTTTAGGGAGTTCTAGTTAGGAATTAGGGGTGGTCCCGCGTTGCACTCCAAAGAGTGAATGTGCACCCTCTAAAAGCCATGTCCTTGTATTTATTAATGTCATGCGCTAACGTTGAAAAGACAATTCTTTTTTGACCAGTATGTTGGTACTGAGAAATTGACTTGCCACACTCTACAGTTGACACCCTGTATGCTACTTGTATATAAAAAAAAATAAACCAATGACGAAACCGGCCTCGCTGTATTCTTTTGACAAAAAGATAAAGCCTTCCCATTGAAGTCTAATATTTCTAAGAATTATTTCAAGGATTTTAATTGAATTTACTATAAACTGCGCAAGTTTCGATAAAAGCTAGAATTGACTCATTCTTTTCTATAAGATCAATGTCAAATTTCGTCGGTGTTTCGACTGAGTAAACTAGTATATAGGAAATAGTGACATTGCAATATCTTAATCTCTGGTTTTGTATTTGACATTATTGAGGCATTGCTTGGAAGGGAATACTGTCTTTTGACACTCCATTTATTAGTGTTATTAGTAAAAGAGGGTATGTTGATTAATTATTCTTTAAAGGGAAATTGAATAGACAATTTTGTGGTTGATCGTTTTCTTAAAGAACTTGCTGGTTATTTAGATGTTATTAACGTATAAAACTGTTCCTCTGGTTGACATAAATTTAAAAGCATTTTCACATGGTAAAATCAAAAAGTTTAGCCGATAATGACCATGTCTCCCATTCCAGTAGAATTAATTGTAATATTCTGTCAGCAAAAAAGGGTCCTATCATTTTTATTATTTCCTAAAACAGAAATTGCAGTGAACTCGGAAGTAGGCTAAAGATGAAATTTTGGCAAAAAGTACTACTTTTTTCAGATGTACTTTCAAGTGTCAATGTACTATCTTGGGGGGGGGGGGGAAGGTACTAAAAATTAATACAAATATACTACACGTGGTAACACGGTTACTGACATATTTCTACTTTTTATGGCCTTAGTTGTACGAGCACTTTGAAAAGTAAATTCAGAAATATCTAATGTTTTAGAATCTCAAAGCTTAATTTTAGAAATTCGACTTTTTTTTAACTATTAAGCTTGTCAAGTTTTGCATACCCTTTAAAAAGATTCTGTTATTTAACTGTAACTGGTTTTTTAGTTAACCTGCCTTTTGAACCCGTTTTTGCTTTGTTTCACATTAGATGGTATTTCGTGTTCGATGTTTTGTGTACAATCGGATGTGTTTTATCGTAAAGCTGGGTTATTGTGCCTTTTTGAGGCGGTACTGTGTTTGTGATTTTTAGTTGAGGGAGGTCTTAATTGTCTATTTGAGACTTTTTTCGTGAGTTATATGTGCATGCCCATTCTTTTATAATTGTTTGTATTTAGTATGAAATTAGATGGCAGTGCAATCAAACCTATTGCTTTGAGAACCCTCCTATGATGTAACAAGACTGATCAGCATGCCTAAGGCTCTAGGCAGGGGGCCTCTCAGACACCCCAGAACATCATAGGATTGCATATTAGTGCTTATAAAGGTGTTCCAAGCATCTCTAACTTTGAGACATATCTCAAACTTTGAGATATGTCACGTCAACCTAGCGTGCCGAACATGTTATACCCTCAACAGGGTCTTCTAGGCTCAAGGCTTCTTCTATACCCAGGGGTGACCAAAACACAGTTCCACCAAAGAAGTGAAAAAAAGATCAGTCGACCTTAGCTCAGAACAGTTGCAACTCGCCTAGAAATGACACAAAATTAAGAACAAAATGGGATGCTTCTCAAGAAAAAATGGCGAGTTCACTAAAATGTTCCTTGTCTTGAGTCATGCCTGTGTAAAGCTGATACTAGAGCCCCATTAAAAAATTTTGAAATACACATTTCTCCAAAAGACCTATTTCGACATTTGAACGGAGCCCAAGAATCAAATCAAGATCTATGTCCTAAGGTTTTTAAGTAAGGATTGATCCAATAATTGTAACTTAGAAATTTCAATAATATCTGAAAACTTAAGCTTGAGATAGGCTTTGCCATGGATTGTCCAAACTAATAAGAATGACGATTGGTAATAAAATCCTTCCAAGAAAAATGTCCTTCGCCATCTAGCGGCCCTCCGCGTAATGAAATTTCTCTCTTCCTATCTCTATGATCAGAGAAGTAAGACTCACTCGAAAATATCTCGTTTTTTTTATGCGAGCTACTATCGAAAAACTTATGCAGTATATTCAATACTCTTCCTCCCCCTCCCTCCTCTACAGTGTCGATATATCCTTTTTAGGAAGTAAAGACCTATGGGGTCTCAGTAAATGGAGCTGCTAGCATTGCAAAATTTAGATTTATGAACGAAAGAAAGGTAATTAGGCGATCTGTTTCATTGACCCCCATTGATTTCCCTCTTTTTAAACACCTATCCATCTTGTCGTTGTTGATTATAGTTACCAATGTCGGTTTCTATCACTCCATGTCTCAGGTTAAATCTGGTGGTAGTTCGATGCAAGTCGATAAACTTATGTGGTTTTCCTACGGGAGAGGTATGTATAATGAAATAAACCAATAATTAAAGAAACCCTGGTAGATTTTAAATTGTTATAGCTTTTCTATCCCAGGATTTGTTAGTGTTGGCTTTGGACCTGGTTTAAAAGTTTGTTTCATCGTATCAGCAGTTTTAGCAAATGGTTAACAGTACTAACTTTTCCTTTATTTGGTTTGCTGAACATTGTCTACCCTAGGATTGAAAAGCGTTGCTCAAAATTTTTTCGGAGCAATATAAATATGTAAAGGTATATAGTTTTGTTTTATTAGTGTTTTAAATGATTATTTATATAGGGCGAAAAATGATATAGGTAGTACAGTAATCTGAAATGAAAATGCTTGACCTTTCTTTAAATTGAACATTATTTAATTTCCCGAGAACAGGACAGGGGTTGAGTCCTGGCATCGCTGGTTTGCTTTGGAACCGGGGTCAATGGTGTCACTTTGTAAGCTCAGCCAGAGTCGACCCAGCTCTAAATGGGTCCCTAAAGAAATCGGGGGGAGGGGGCACGGGAAGCGTCGGATGACTCGCCCCCAGCCATGCACTGCACTCCCGGCAGAAGGCAGTGAATCAGGAGATCTGTACCTACGCAACATTGATATTAGTGTTTTAAATGATTATTTATATAGGGCGAAAAATGATATAGGTAGTACAGTAATCTGAAATGAAAATGCTTGACCTTTCTTTAAATTGAACATTATTTAATTTCCCGAGAACAGGACAGGGGTTGAGTCCTGGCATCGCTGGTTTGCTTTGGAACCGGGGTCAATGGTGTCACTTTGTAAGCTCAGCCAGAGTCGACCCAGCTCTAAATGGGTCCCTAAAGAAATCGGGGGGAGGGGGCACGGGAAGCGTCGGATGACTCGCCCCCAGCCATGCACTGCACTCCCGGCAGAAGGCAGTGAATCAGGAGATCTGTACCTACGCAACATTGACAATTGGTCAGCATGCGAAAAAGTTTTTTTCTTCTTTAATTTCATAAAAAAATTAAAAAATAGAACAGTTTAATTCCCCCCCCCCCTCTGATTTCAAAAAGTACATTCTCCCCCAACCTAAAATTTTATGAATTGACTGTCGAACATATGTTTATGCTTCCTTATAACGCTGATTTAACTTACCTAATTTACATGAAGATGACCAATAAGTGTACATTAATTAAGATCAATCTGAAATGTGCTTGAAAAGTATGAGCTATTGTCTCTTTCTTTTTGGGCGCTATTTTTACTAAAATGTCATATCAGGTCTGCCATTTAAAATTTGTCTGCCATTTAAAATTTTTAAAAATGTCCCAAATTTAACATGTACCAAATCCTAAAGGCTGAAAGATGCTAAATAATAGTAATTAAAGTATTGTTGTTATGCCTTAAAGTCATATCTTTACATTTAAGTACAACGTACATTACAGCATAGAGTTTAAAATTTCTCAGACAATTGCCAAAAAACGCTTGCTAAGCTGCTCTCAAAGGGAGGATCAGAAGGGCAATGTATGTTCAGTCATACTTTGATCCTCCTGATCTACATTGCAATGCTGATCCTTAATTGTCGAACCGGAAAAGAATATAACGAAAGCTGATTCTATTTAAATCCTATGGAATAAAACATGACACTTAACAAAATGACAAAAGGCTCATTTCGCTTTCTTTTTAATTATAGAATGATTAGGAGGGTATTGAGCTGTTTGATTCAGGTTATTCTATTGTTTCAGTATCTTTTGAATGAATACTTTGTGTTTGTTGTTATCATGAGCATTATATTGCGTATATTTTCCGCAGTTATCCCTTTTAAATGTACGTTGATAGGCTAGAAATATCCTTCCAATCTGTAAATATCGGTGGCGTAACAAGTTTGGCTCAAGGAGTAATGACAAACAAAGGGTCAAGAAAAAGGAAGAAAATGTTGGTTTAAAATAATGTTTAGTCTACCTCAAGATCCCTAATAGTACATTTGAAGTGATTCTTCAGGGCAAATTATGCTTCAAATTGAAAAATAAGCAAGCTGTTCAAATCGTACCCGAGAATAAGATCGTTCTATTTACCTGTTCATGTCAAAAGTGAACTAAGAGCTCCATTTCCCATATTATTTTCATCCTTGTTTTTAGAACCTGGTTCTAATATAAAGATTTCGCCAAGTTTGGAGTTTTTTTTTAATACGCCAAAGTAAAAGTGACATCTGCCTTTTCAAACAGAGTAACACTGAGCTGGATTCTTTATTATTTGAGGTTAGGGGTATAAAATTAGCCTCTCCCATTTCCCGTCCTTCGAACCCAGAAAGTAGAAAAGCTAATTTGAGCATCTGAAGAATTGTTAAACCATAGTAAAAAAAAAGATTAAACTCTAATTTTGATTTAATTATCAGTTTTATTCTTTTTACATATTTTCTTTTTTACTTCGTGTTACTTCATAGTTTTTTTTTACATGAGGATTGGCCATGATTATCAATCTAAAATATTGTCATTGTGTGTTATTTGTTAATGGGATTCCATCCCGTTTATTTTCTCCTAAATATCACATCAAGGGTGCCCGTAGAGAAGACATTGTCCGGGGGGGGGGGATATATTTTTCAAGGAGGACAGGTTGAAAAACAATTCCCAGAAAAGCATAAAAAATCAAATATTAATTTTTGTTTCTCAGCATATTGGTAGTATGAAATTTTACTTTTGCAATATAATATTCAATTGTGCTGTAAAATATAATTTCTATTGCTGAAAACGGCAATATTTGTAGAAAAAGTAATTTCTATAGTATAAAAACGCAGAAACTAAAGTGCGTTGGTTTGCCTTGGCCTCTCTTTATTCTAGATCTTGATCGGTACTATTTTAATGTCAATATTACAAAAGCTAAATCTTTTATTTCCAGTGGCGTCAGTTAGAGAGGGGGGATTTTGATATCTGGTATGCAGTATAATCTATTTAATACTTTTAAATCCAGGACATTTTATTTTTAGATTATATTTAGTAAAAGAGTAAAGGAGATATAAATTCCTGAGCCGTGCCATAGCTAGACAAGTGAAAATTATATCTAAATTCACAACAAAGTAGCATTTCAATTTTTGCTCATCTATCGGTCGAGGAAGGTATGCCATCGCCTTTTGCTTATCTGTATTAAGGAAAAGTAAGCTTAATTGGGTGTCGAGATCATTGGTCCGATCAATTTCTTGGGTCGCAATTAAGTTAAACAGAAGAAAAAAGGGGAAATTTTTTGTTTGAATTAAGTTTCATAGAATAATGCGCCAATAATCTTGAAAGGAAGTAATATTTAATTATACTAGTACCTGTGTGAAGGGGATGGAGTTATGGGCACCTGGAGTATCATTGAAACTTATTTGAGGGTCGGGATTCACATGTGGTTCAACCCGTATTGGACACCAAAATCTACATTCTGGAAATGACACTTTTACAAGTGCAACCATTTTACTCTAATGGGACGAAGCACCTGTTGCTTAAAATTTTAAGCCAACGCATTTTATTAGAATAGAATTCTTCCATGAGATCGTAAATAATTAATACAAAATGTGAATGGAATTTAACCTTAAATACAGGAGAAAATACTCATTGATCTCCAGATAGCTACGCCACCGATAGGTGTGATGTATCCGCGTGTAGGTAAAAATTCGGAGATGTTTTAGTTAATTCAATTGCAACTTATTTCATTTATTAATTTTTGCGTGATTAGCTTCAGCTGATTAGCCTTTGGTTATACGGCGCTATTAGACAATTTTCTATCGTTTTTCTTTAGAGATAATACAAGTTTAAACATCACAAGTTTTTATTGTATATGATTGAGACATAGGAATAGCCTGAGGTTTATTGTATGCATAATATGTTGTACTAAATAATTTAATCTTTGTCCCGAGAATGGAAACAAGTCTAACTCTGAGTCATTATCTCAGTATATAAGCACAGTTTTCAGCGTTTGCACTAAGAATATGGAACAGTATGTGCAAGTGAAAATAATATTAAACTCTTCTTGCTAGTCTCGCTAGCAAGAAGAGTCCTGCTAGTATCGCCAAAAAACATTTTTTAAAGCAAAGCGAAAAACAATGATACAAAGAAAAATCTACATGTTTCGATACTTCGATGGAACTCGGGCCCCGAAGGTTTTTGACCGCTTTTAACCTATAACCACACACGCAGTTTCAAAACTAAATTCTTAGAAAAAATTCATAGTTCTGACTCGAACAGTTGAGCTGTGTATCTAGTGTATATTCTAATCAAGTTATATCAAATCTGTAAACCATTTCGGCACACAGTATGATCTTTTGGCCAAAAATTTCCAAAAGCAGTTTTACCATTAAAAAACGGAACAAAAAATTCAAAATAATATTCCTATTCAAGTTCTTTAATGAATTTCATGGTATTTCTGTGTAACGTTAGATGGCACTTTTTTATGTGAAGTTTTTTCTTTAATCAGTTTCCTATATTTTATGGCGAAGCCAGTTATTTAATATTCTACCTGCTGTCTTAGGAGCGCACAATTCAGACACTTTTCTTTTTTTGTCTTTGCATATATTTCACGGACACTTTAACCATTAAACTCCACCATATGTAAACAATAACACAATAACAACTTTAGAACTATATTTATGAAAAACCGAATAAAAGTACATTTGAATCTAATAAGCGCAACATTCTGTAAATAAAGCTTACCTAGGATTCGGAGTTTTCTTCGATATCTTCTTGCATTCTAGTGAACCGGGCGTAAATATTCAAGGTGTTTTTTGTTTCTAATTCACTTAGCGCAAATCCTATTAAAAACTGGGCAATTAAGTTAGCGAGAAAAATGTTTTTACGAGGTGCATACAGTTTCCTAACAGCACTCGGAAGATGACGAAAGTTTTCGGGCAAAACCGTTGTTTGCAGTCTTGAAGCGAACTAAAAAGAAATTGTACGAATTGACAATGTTGCAAAACAGTTTATATCACAGAAAATTCGTATACAAGTCCTTGAAATAAATCCAGGATAATTTACTATGCGTTCAAAATAATGTTTTGAAGGCAAATATCGGCACTTAATTATATACAGGAGCAGATTTTTAAATTTTGAGTCAATAAGTCGAAAATCCTCATCAGACAGAACCACATAGCTTGTTAGAGCCCATCTTCAATATTTTAATCTTGATAAAAATTAATTAAGTCATCATTGCTTAAAGCAAGGCCACATAGGTTATTTATCTAAAACAAAGGGAGCTTTCAAAAGACAGTTTTAAAGGATTATTTTAAAAGTTTGTAAGCCCACTTTTGTTTAAGGTCAAGGAGGCACACTTGTGCCTCTATAAAGAGGCGACCCACCACAATGTTAAGCGATTTCAGGTCCTAGAGGTCGCAGAGAGACGGCGGTAATCGCATTTTGTAGCCCAAGCTCAAACTAAGAAACTTGCAAAATTTCATCCTCCTCCGACTTTATCTTCATGGGGTAAACTGGGCCGGAAGTTTAGACCCTCACACCACAGCCCCCCTTTAACGTTGTCTGATTGGACTGAAATATAGAGGTTAAGCTTTCCTATGGCCCAGGAGCTTATCCTCGAAATTTCAGCTCAATCAGACCACTTCTTCCCGGTTTTCAAAAAAACAAATATAGCCACTTAAAATTCATATTTTTTTTTTCTTAGTCACGCTTACAAGCCACAGTTGGCCACAGATCCGGGTGAATGAGGACTCATTCGAAGCAGAATTCGGCCTTTTGATATTTTCAGACCGAAAAAATTATCCCCCGAATTTACATTTACGAAAAACCTCGTTTACCTATATTATCCCATGTTAATTTTTTTCACCAGCGCCCTCCTTTCCCGGGGTCTGTTCGGGCTGAAATTTGGATGAAAAGATGTTTTCGGACTTGGGAGCTTATCTTCGACATTTCAGCTCAATTTAATTCCTCCTTCTCTGTTTTGCAAAAATCAAATTTAGAGTTTTTGGGGAATTTGCTTGCGTCGAAAATAGCTTCCATTTACTAAAAAACAATTACTATTGTGTCTCTATAGTCCAGCGGTTGATACTTCAGAATGTCAGGCGGAAAACCCGGGTTCGATTCACCATCAGAGCAAATTTTTTATATAATGAATTTAAACTTAAAAAAGAAACTCAGTTTCTTTTTTAAATTATTTGAAAAAAATTACGTTTTCTAAAGAGTTAAAGAGGCTGAGTTACAAGGTCGACCCTTGAGTAATAAACTGTACAAAAACGTTCATAAATTATTTAAAAAAAACTACGTTTTCTAAAGAGTTAACGAGACTGAGTTACAAGGTCGAACCTTAAAACGTACAGGGATTAGGAGGCACAGTTGGGGGGCTGCCGCCCCCCAAACCCCTCGAGTTCGCAGCCTTTAAATAAAATTTTATTGTTTAAAAAAAAAGAGTTGTGAGAAAGTCAAACTTTACCGTAAAGAGCGAGGCGTTGAGGAGGGCACAGCCCCTTTCATATACGGAATAATTTCTGATCGTTTTAAGATTTAATGTCGCTCCTTACTTTCAGTTTAAAAAACTTTTTTTTTATTTAAAGGCTGCGAAAGCGGGAGGTTTGGGGGGCGACAGCCCCCCAACTGTGCCTCCTAATCCCTGTACGTTTTAAGGTTCAACCTTGTAACTCAGCCTCTTTAACTCTTTAGAAAACGTAGTTTTTTTCAAATAATTTTTAGTAAAGACCGTTATACCAAAATTACAACAAGGCCGTTACACATTTCGGACCTCTATATAAACACGAAACCCAAGTTTTTGTTCAATGTCTCCTTAGAAATTCCTACTAGGACATTTTTTGTACGGTTAATAGAGGTCACAGCATAAAATATATTGGATTTTGATCAGAGGAACTGATTTGGCTGACCGTGGCGCCATCAATAAGTGCTCGGCTTAGGTACTTCTCGAAATATAGCAACGAATAAGGATATATATACATATATACATATATACATATATATATATATATATATATATATATATATATATATATATATATATATATATATATATATATATATATATATATATATATATATATATATATATATATATATATATATATATATATATATATATATATATATATATATATATATATATATATATATATATATATATATATATATATATTATATATATATATATATATATATATATATATATATATATATATATATATATATATATATATATATATATATATATATATATATATCTATATATATATCTATATATATCTATATATATATATATATATATATATATATATATATATATATATATATATATATATATATATATATATATATATATATATATATATATATATATATATATATATATATATATATATATATATTTAAATCATTGCAGAGGCTTATTATAATATACCATATTATCTGTAAAGAATTATTTATACTTGTATCACCTTTAACCGAATGCACTCTAAAACAAAACTTGTTTTGCTGCTTTAACATTATGTTATAACAGTGAATCTAGCCAGTTTTTAAAAAGAACTGCCCACGGAAAGACAATTTTCGCCCAAAAGCCTAATAACTGTTATTTTTTGATTTGACAAAAGCTAAAAATATTTACCAAAGATGACTTCCAATAGCATTTTACTGAAATAAGACCTAAAACGCCTTCAGTGAGCCTTTTATGATCTGTTTTTTTTGTTTTTTTTTTCATTTCTGTCTTGTTATTCTTCATTAGCATTTTTATAGCTTGCCTCGGATTTTTTTTTTTTTTTCGATGAAGGTGAATGTGGCAAAATCTAGTATGCTGCCAAATCTTGATGTCTTTAAGATGGTATTATCGGTCCATAGCAAAGTTAACTCTAGCAAATCAGCCACGCAGAATGCAATAGCTATTTATAGAAAAAAGGTAGTGCTCAAAAGTGGCCAGAAGCAAGCTGGCGAACACCGATACGCCTAACAAAAAACAGCAAGTATTTATATCGCCTGACTCAGAGACAAACATTCATCTGATAAGATTGGGAACCAATCCTAACCCCTTAAACTGCAGTAAAATAAGGTAATACTCATTGGTCCAAGCTTTGGGACAAGAATATAAGAAGACATTGTTTGGAGTAGTGATCAAAATACGGAACAAGTGCATTCTAGACCATAGTTTTTTTAAATTTCCACCTGTTATGCCTCATCAATATTGGCACGGTAATACACACAGCCATGTATGTATGTGGGAGGGGTCGTAGTGTCCCAGCCCTTTTCCCCTAAAATTAAATGATTGTGTCCCACTTTATATAGTTTGAGTAGTTTTTGCACTTTTTGAAGTCCCCCCTCCCCTTCACCCTTTAAAAGCAGCGCTTAATCCTAAAAATAAATTCGTGCACAATTCACTTCGAAAACTAAAAATTATACCTTGCTCAAATGAAAAAAAAGGTTCCATACAGAAGATTTATTTTACTAATTTAACTTAATATTCTCGCTACTCCCTAAAGTAATTTTTTTACTGTAAGTTTATAAATACTGCACTTCTTTGTTGCCGTTATGTGATAAAATAAAACTTAGTTTTAGTTTAAACAGAAATGTATGTTTATAAAAGCGGATAATCTTTAAAATAATTAATTTTGATAAATCTATGGCATTCCAATCGATTTTAGCCCCAGTTTGGTGATGAAGTTTCCTACTGCAAACACTGGCCAACTTCTTATATTAAAAATATTTTAAATTGGACTGAATTGAAAAGCTTATTTTAAAATATTGCATCCTGAGCAATATCAGTAAACACATGTCAGTAAACACAACATTAACTGGCATCATAGAGACTACTTGGACTTAAAAAAGAGTAGCCAAGTTCAATTATTCGGACTAATCTGCATTTTAGCGTGCTTTCAAAAAATATTGGCTTTAAGGTTCGCGAA
Source organism: Artemia sp. Qi Xiang Cuo (assembly GCF_049724085.1). Lineage (NCBI taxonomy): Eukaryota > Metazoa > Arthropoda > Branchiopoda > Anostraca > Artemiidae > Artemia > Artemia sp. Qi Xiang Cuo. The sequence continues at coordinate 40,910,632 of NC_142811.1, read as the reverse complement.
GATATTGGCTTTAAGGCTTAGATTCGCGAACGCTAGACCTTTAAAAAAATATTTCTAGTGAAAACGGGTCAAAACCAAGGAATGGCAAGCAAAAAAGTTTAGCACAGACATCGATTCTCGCGTCCAGTGGAAAGGTGCAAGTCCAATTACTTTCGCTTCGGCACTTATCAAGCTAGGAAATTTAAAAAAAAAGTAGCGCCATCTTGTTTGGCTTTCCATTAATTCTCTTGGGCGGAGATTTCTTGCTAGAAAGACACGGGCTGACTGCAAGAACTCCCTCTCAAATTTGGGGAAAACTGCACTATATAAGAGGCTACCAGCCCAAACTATACTCGAAGAAATACTAAATTGCCAGTTGGCCCTTAAAAGGACCATAGAACATGAAAAACATTTTCCCGTCCTCATTTTTCTCATTTATTGGTTCCTTTTGGTCCCCTTCTTTCATTCATTTTTTTCACTCCGAAATTTCGTAAAATAAGACTCAATGGGACTCAAAGATCTGGTTAATTCACACCCTTATATAACGATGTGAATTAACAAGATTCAATACAAAAATGAAAACATAATCGGCGACCAATAGAACTTTAATTAGAACTCCAATTTTATAAATCCAGTAGTATGTCAAAAGTCAGTGAAGATTTTAAATTCAGAAAATCTGAGAAAAATAAATGTCAGAGAAATAAGGTAAGGTGTTACTTTGAAATTCTTTAATGTATACCACTCAATATGTCACACGGGGCGCCAACCCGCAAGGAGGGGGGGTGTCAAGAAGTAAATAAAGAAAGTAGAACTTCCGGGGATAGACTGAAGCTATGAAAATAGTAGAGGGGAGGAGCATGGATAACTGTCAGCTCGGTGATCTGACATTATCAGCTGTACTATATGCCTATTTTCAATAAATACTGTCATTTTTAAACATTAAAAGCAACGTTCAGTCTACCCAACGCCTCTAGTTCTCATTTCCTTTATCATCATCACATGTTGTCTAGCGTTCATTGTTAAGTTATATGACCGTAGACAAATTCTCTGTGTAAAGCCTAAAAGAATAATCTTGCTTCAATAAAAATGAATTTTCTTTCCACTATTGCCACACAGGAAATAATGAAAGGAATATCCTAAAAGTTATGTGATTGCTAATTATGATGAAGGATGCCGTAAATGGTGCTGATTTCTTTTTGCAATTTTCATTGAAAAAAAAATCGAAGAAAAAAGAAACGAAATTGTCCCTCCCCCATTTGGATTTTGAAAATATTTTTTTTTTGTATCTTACGTGTCAAAAAAAGGAAAAAAAATTTCTGACCCTCCCCCTTGCAATGCCGTGAAACGAAGCCCCTGTCAGCTCTTCTCAAAATCGAGGATGCCTTGAGTACCAAGTAACGTTGATTAAATATTTGGAAGGAATTTCCTTTTTGGGAAAGAGGTGGATGGAAGAAAGGGATTGTGGAATTTTGACGGCGTTTAGACTCTTGGAAAAAATTATTTTAATAAGTTAAAAGTATAATAGAAAATAATGTTCAGTACTTACTGTAGCTATGCTGAGAGGAATAATGACAGCAGGGTAAATTCCTCCGATAAGACATTGTATAAATCCAGACCTAACGCCAACACACGTAGAGCATTCAGTTTTATGGATGACAACGTCACGAGTGATACTCTAAAAATCAAGATATAAAATTAATTTTCATTTAAAACTTTTATCCCCGCAGTTTAGCAACAAATGAATCTTCATTAATAATTCATTAAAAAATTTACTTGTATCTGTAGCATGATTTTCGCATTATATTTAAATCTACCCTCTTGGCCAAAATATATGTAATAGTAGTAGAAACCCACCCGACTACAGAGTTTGGTATGGCCTGAACACATATTTTCTTCTAATTTAACGGTTTGCTCAGAGTATGCCAAAATAAAAAAAACTTAATTCCTTTAAAAGATTGTCTAAACAGCTTCGTAACACATGTACAATCGAATTTTCATTAGTTTTTTTCGGTAGATAAAGTTGTAGAAATATATGTAAATATAGATATAGTTGTAGAAAGATAATTTAGTATTTTTTCTAGGGGAGGCAGTAATGAAAAGCTAATTCTACTAGGTGGTTTGAAGTGCCAATAAATATGATAAGATTTTGGATTTAGGGGAGGGAGCCCTGATTCCCTCTTCGCAAGGCCATATCCTGGGGGGGGGGGCATCGGGTTCGAACAAATATTTGTCCGACTCGTAAAAAAGTAACAAAAAATGCATATAACAACAGTTTTGATACGTTTTGTGAAGTTTTTTTGTATAACTTCATATATAAAAAAGTGTGTTGTTTTATTTCGGTTTTGCGGTTTTGGGTTTCATTTATTCTTTAATAATAGTTTCTAGTCTTTTTGAGTTTGAATTTTAACAGGTATTTGTATCTGCTGATCTTAAATTTAAAATGACCTTTACTTTTCTTTGAAAAAACTATTTTTCGGAAATTTTTTATAATTAATCATCACAGCAATAATTTTGAGACAAGAAGCTATGGTTAACTATGTGAATAATTTTCTTCCTCTTGACGTCCTAGTTACCCTCTATTATAAGCTGGTAGATAAGTATTATCTATAAAACGACTTCTATAGTGCATTTAAAATAATCCCTCTTAAACCAAAGGATATCTAATAGTTGTAGAAATACATTCATCACGAGAATTTGGCCTGGTCTCATTATGTATGTTCTTGCAATTTTGTGGTTTACTAAAACGCCCAAGTTGTATATACAAAGAAACGACCAGAAAACAAAAAAGGCACTGATGCATAATAGAATTTTACAGATGTGTTTTTACCCATTGTGGCCTGAAAGTTCCCTCGCTACTGTTAGTATTAGACCACATTAAAAATCTGATTCCACACCGTTGCGTTTCAATTCTTATGCTGAACGTCTTGCGGAAAGCTGATATATAAAAACACTGAGCTGTCCATATCAATCGAGGAGCTGGAATTTGTGGATTTTGCCAAGCTGGGCTATGTTCATCTTTAAATCACAAATCAATAGTTTAATTCTTACGGAAAACGGTTCCCAGGATAGCAGATGCAGCCAAAAAGTAGCAAGTTTACTTTTGTTGCCAAGTGACGGTAACCTGTAAGTAACTATGGCGAGCTATGTTCGTCTTTCAATTTTATATTCACATGATGGGGGAAACTGGACGACATATTTTTGGAAATAATAGAAGACTTAAGTTTAAATTACAGCTGTTAAATTTTAAATTAAAATTTGGAACCAAGAAATACAATAAAAAACAACACCGTTTGAGTTATGAAAATAACGTAGAGAAACAGAGAATTTACTTGCAAAAAATGTTACGACTCAAAAACTGTTACTGGCTTGAATTACATGCAAAAGATTCAGTCACGCTTTACGTTCCTTTGTTTTGTATCTGCCGATGCTTCGTTTTCTTCGTGACCTTTTTTGACCCTTCTAAACCTTTAGACATATGCATGATTACAGAAGAATTTTAGATCTGTTGGACTGAATATTATTTTAAAATGAGGATAATAATGGAAGGAAACATGATAAGCTGATTAATATAAACTTGCTGCATATTATAAAGTAAGAATCTCACTGTCTTTTTTTTGTTAGTGTGTTCCTAGGGCTATATCTGGGACCAGCAGGGGTGGGGTGCATTGTCAGAAAAGAGACCATGATATTTGGAAAGAGCATAAAACAAAGAACCTAAAGACATTACTTTTATTGTATTAGCATGTTTCCTAGTGAAGAGCCCTAACTGTCCGGTGTTAACGAACCTATTTTGGCAGGTCCCTTCGACTGTGCCAAGCACCTCTTGTCAAATGATTTTTCAAAGGAGAAATGTTTAGGTGTCTAAGAGTTCAGCCATAGGTTTAAAAATTCCAATCACAGAGAATCCATGGTCATCAATACAGAGTTGTCTGTAGAAATATTTCATTACCAAACGATTTAGAGACAGGAAAGGCATTCCTACACTATGGCATATGCATTGTCTCCCATTGTAACCTGAATGTTCCTTAGATATTGTGTTTCCGAAGAACATGCTAAATCTGGGTCCACACTAATGAATTTTAATTCTAATTAATAAAAAAAAACTTTCCGAAAAATAGGTTTTTTGAATAAATTTAAAGGCATTGTTAAATTTAAGATAATCGGATAAAAATACTGTCTAAAATTCAAAAGAAAAACAACCAGAGATTACTATTAAAGAATAAATAAAAAGCAAAACGAACAGAAATTAAATAAACAATAACACCAAAAAAAACATACAACACGTAATAATACGAATGAATAAACAGATCTTAAAGCGAGTAATGCTTGGATTGAATATGAAAATCAAGCTTAAAACGAAAAAAAATATTTTGCTATCTAAGTATAAATGAAACTTAAAACGAACAGAAATTAAATAAACAATCAATGCGAACAAATGTACAATAGATATTAATGTAAATGAAAAAATAAATCTTAAAACGAGTGAAACTTAAACTGAATATGCAAATCAAGCTCGAATCGAATGAAAATACTTACAAACAAGAGTCTGGGTATCGTCTCACTGCAGACGCCTAAAACCTACTGTGTCATTCGCGCTTTACTGTAAACTATATGAGTCTTGAACAATCTTGGAAAGTATAAACAATAACAAATTGAATATTATACATGCATCGATATTCATTGTTAAAAGATACATCAGTTCAAGATTTTTTTTTTCAATATAATTTTATTTTTATTTTCAATACTGTAAAAATTGGAAACGAATAAATTTGTAATATACAAGGAATTCGTTTTCAGTGAAGCGCCAATGACGCAGAAGGCTTTATGTTTTTAAATTTGAAGAAGGGGGCAGTATCCAAATTTTGTTTGTAGTGAAACTATATTTGTCTTGACCAATCTTGGAAAGAACTAACAAATTAAACTGAATATTTGATGTATAATGATATTAATTGCTGAAAGCTCATCAGTTCAAAATTTTACTGTAATTTTAATATTTATTTTCAATATTAAATACAAAAGAAAACATTTGTAATATAATTCATTTTCAGTAAAGCGCCAATGATGCAGTAGGTTTTAGGCTTCTGCAGTGAGGCGATACCCAAACTCTTGTTTGTAATTATTTTTATTCGATTCAAACTTGATAATTATTTTTATTCGATTCAAACTTTACCTTATTTACCTTGATTTGCATATTCAGTTTAAGTTTCACTCGTCTTACGATTTATTTATTCATTTACATTAATATCTATTGTATATTTGTTCGCATTGATTGTTTATTTAATTTCTGTTCGTTTTAAGTTTCATTTATACTTTAATAGCAAAATACTTTTTTTCGTTTTAAGCTTGATTTTCATATTCAGTCTAAGCATTACTCGCTTTAAGATCTATTTATTCATTGATATTATTACTTGTTGTAAGTTTTTTGCTATGATTGTAAATTTAATTTCTGTTCGTTTTGGGTTTCATTTATTCTTTAATAGTAATTTCTGGTCGTTTTGAGTTTGAATTTTAACAGGTATTTGTATCTGCTGAGCTTAAGTTAAAATGGCCTTTACTTTTCTTTGAAAAACTTATTCTTCGGAAAGTTTTTTTTAATTAATTTTTGTTCATTTTTGATTGCAAAAAGTTTCAAGTTTTTATGGCATGGGAGGGGGGTTGCTTACTCTCCGATTATTCTTGACTTTAAAAAATGGATCTAGAACTTTCGATTTAAATCGAATGAGGCTTTTTTCAAAGTCTATACGATTTCCTCTTTGATAAAAACCTTATATATGAACAATAGACAGCTTGCATAACTTGTGGACAGCGATTGACAACAATGAATGGATTGAAAAATAGCTTCAATAAGGGTTTTTAGACCGTTTCACTTGCTGACACAGAGAGATAACGACTGTTTGGAATTGACCTTAATAGGATTTTGTTTGCCAAAGCAATTTTGCATCTATCGCAGAGTATGTATTTTAACCGCGTAACTGAATAATTATATTAGATTTACTAGGTGTTCTTCCCATATAAAACTTTACCTTATTAAAGTCTTTGGGGTGGGGCAGCATAGTTGGCATAAAGAAGAAAACCTTAGCGTAGACAGTAGGAGACGGGGTGGGTGATGTTGGAGACTCATCCGATACGGGGCGGAACTTCAATTATCTCCCCCGTTCCCGATTTAGGAGATTAGACAGACTCATTGGGCTGTATAATGTTGGACCGTTTGAGTTGTGGAAGACGTTAAAATACTAAAAAATACTTTATATTTTCAGTTATTGCAAGATTGATTTCATAGATTGTTCAATGGTGAGCCCTCTGGCCCATGATTTGGGTGAGCCTCAACTCCTAACATGCAATTTTGATTAATTGTTCCGTGTTATGTGCATATATTGTTCTATATATGTTATTTTGAGTTCTACTTTTATCGCATTGTGTTCATTTTTAAGCGTTGAGATAAAAACTGAAACCTTAGCGTAGACAGTGGTGGGGGGAAAGTCTCCCCGCCCCTTACATGCATAATTGAGCAGCCACAGAGAAAGTAAGACAAATGAAAATAATATGTCTTTTGATAATGTTTTTTTTTCAAAAGACACGAACAAAATCGTCTAAAGGAACCTGAAGTGCCATCTCTGACATTTCCATTGATTCTTCATTCCCCTTACTTTCAGATGTAAAATTTAGAATATTATCGAATGGGTTTAAATTCCACCCAGCAGAAATTTTCCAGCCGTGGAATATGCTCCCCCAAACATATTCCCCTCAGATAATTTCGGATATTCCTAAAAATGGAAGCTGAAATTTCTATTCAACTTTTTCCTAAGTAAAGAGCCATAAGGGTTCAATGAATTAATACTTACTTATTTCTGTGGAAGAGGTGGTAGCAAAAAATTTGGAACAGGGTTCATTGAATTACAAATTAAAATTTATAGTGCCCTTACACAAGGGGCGGTTTTTTTTTTGGGGGGGGGGGGCAAAATAAGTTTATCCGATAAAATTGCATTAGGAGCAAGTTTAATTAACGCAATCTTGCGTTAATTAAGTAAATTGCATTACTTTAGACTACGTTCGGGGGGGGGGCCCTCGCCCCTCCCCTAGATCCGCCACTGCCTTACACTCTGTTTCTTTCCTTGTTAGGGAGGAGAGCAGATGCCTAGTAGGTGTGTGTTAGTACCAAAGCATTCTAACTCTCATTGGGCCTTCAGGTATAAACAGAATTAGTTCAAAAGAAGGGGTGGGGGGGGGGTTGCATATCTCCCTCACTTCCAGTAATTTCTTACGCTTTGTTACTAGATAAATATCAAGGTTCCCCATTTTACATTCCGTTTACTTAATCTTATAGCTTTTTCCTTCCTTTGTGGTCACAAGTCGCGATAAATTGAAAAGATAAAGTCAAGTTTTATCCCTTAACAGGGCTGTTGGTTACTTTAAAAAATGAAGGTTGGGGAAACTTCTAGGGGAGAGGCAGTTTAAAGACCTGTGCTACAGCTAAATAAACTAAAATTTTTCACTATTTTCGCTTAATTTTCTTAAATTCTGATTTTTGATTCTTATTGAATTCTTTGGACTAATTTTCGGCGTATTTGACTACGATTTGAATGTAAAAACAATACAGTAATTTTTTGTATTTATTCAAGAATTTCGTTTAAAATACGAAATAAAGAGCGTTTCAATGATAAAATATTATCTTATATCCAATTTGGATCCGATTTACTGGTTTTACTTATATTTGAACTCTGCGAAATCAAGAAAGGTAAAGACACACGGTATAGGCTATATACGATTTTTTTTTGTTCCTTTGATTCTTTTGTTAGGGAGGAGGGCAGATGCCTACTAGGTGTGTGTTAATAACAAAACATTCTAAATCTCATTGATATTCAGGCATATACAGAATTTGTTCAAAGGAAGGGACGGAGGTGGCTGTAAAGATCGACTCTACATCTACGTCAATTAATTCTGGATGTAAATTCTGTAATAAAACATAACATTTATTTTTTTTCAAAATCATCTTATTCTTTTTTTTATCATTTTAAGGATTTTTTCATTTTTAATTTTTCGGTCAAATAGTATAAACGTAAAATCCGAATTCACATATTGGGCATTACAGTCAGCACACGTAAAAAGAAGAAATGTAATAACGGGTCTTAATTCAATATGTACAGTGGGTAATTAAGCTTAATAATAAAAAAAATGACCGGTCTTAATTAGAAATTGAAACTCTTACTACTACCAGTGCTGTATCAAGGATTTTGGCTCAGTGGAGGGGGGTAATAACGCCTGCCTCCGGGCCCTGGTAGGTTCCGTCGACACAGGAATTTTTCTTATCTGACCTTTGAACTATTTTTAATGAAATGGCTATTATAAAATTTTTAACGGATCGTCTTGGAGAAAAAGGGGTGTGGGGGGGGGGGGGGGCTAGTTTCCCTCGGATATATTTTTAAACTTAAAAGTGGAACTAGAACTTTCAATTTCCAATCAAATGAGCCCCCTCTGAAGTTTATACGAGCATCCATTTCATAAGAACCATATATGCCCCCAGGGCACAACTTACAACCCTTGCCCCTGAAGACTGTGGGGGGAGTGTCCTGCTCAAACATATAATTTCCAGAACTTTCAACTACGTTGAACAAAATGGCTATATCAAAATTTTGATTGGATGTATTTGGGGAAATGGTGGGCGTGGAAGGGGTGTCAGTTGCCTTAGAATCACTTTCGACTATTAAAAAGGGAATTAGCCATTTAAATTTCCAATGGAATGAGCCCTTTCTGAAGACAGAACTACGACAACGACAACGTTGTCTATACAAAACCTTATATGCCCCCAGGGCATAACTTACAACCCTTGCCCTGAGGGCTGTGGGGGATTTGTCAACCTCAAAGACCTAATTTCCAGAACTTAAAACTACGTTTAATAAAATGGCTACCTCAAAATTTTATTGGATGTGTTTGGGGAAAAGGTGGGCGTAAGAGGGGGGTTAGTTGCCCTCCAATCACTTTCGACTATTAAAAAGGGCACTAGGCCTTTGAATTTTCAATCGAATGAGCCTTTTTTGAAGTTTCTACGACAACGTCTTTTATAAAAACCTTATATGCCCCCAGGACATAACTTAAAACCTTTGCTTTGAGCGTTGTGGAGAAGTATCCTCCTCAAAACCATATTTTCTATCTGGAAATCAACTACGCAGAACAAAATGGCTATCTCAAAATTTTGATTGGTTGTGTCTGGGGCAATGATGGGCGTGGGGGGGGGCTAGTTGCCCTCCAATTACTTTTGACTATCAAAAAGGGCACTATCCCTTTGAACTTCCAATCGAATGAGCCTTTTTTGAAGTTTCTAAGACAACGCCTTCTATACAAACCTTATATGCCCCCAGGGCATAACTTAAAACCCTTGCCCTAAGGGTTGTAGGGGAGTGTCCTCCTTAAAAACATATTTTCTATCTGGAAATCAACTACGCTGAAGAAAATGGCTATCTCAAAATTTTGATTGGATGTGTTTGGGGGAATGATGGGCGTGGAGACTAATGACCCTTCAATCACTCTTGAACCTTAAAAGGGGCACTAGAACTCTCTATTTCCACTCAAATGTGACCCTTTTGAAGTTTATACAATGACCCCTTCCATATGAAGTGCCTCTGAGAAAAATTATAATAATAATAAAACATTGGAGTCGTATGGCCTTTACTGTAGGCAACGCTATAGCGTTACCTCTGATGCGGAAAATCTCGTGAATATATGAGCAACACACAAGTCTTCTAAATCAAATCGGCAAGTTCAAATTTGCTGCTATTCTTGCGAGCAGTCACTAAAGATTGTCGGAATATTATTTAGAATTACGGAATATTAAGACTTGTGCCAGATCTTTATTGACCATAGGCTCAAAAATCTCAACCAAACAAAACATATGACAGTCAATACAGAACTTGAGTCGAAATATTTCGTTTCTTAGACATCAGATTTAATCAAAAAGTAATTAAATGTACTTTAAATTCATCAGTGTGAGTCTTATGACCTGGTTGCCGAATTTTAAGGATCTAAATACTTTTAATACTAACAAGCTTTTTCGACATAATTAGGAGAACGTGTTTCAACTACACCTATAATTCAATTAATTCATTCATGCATTAATTATTCATTCATTAATTAACATAAATATTCATTATGAATAGTGAATTATAATTTAATTAAGCAATATTTCGACTTGTCCTTTGCTGGGTTGTCACCAGACTTCTTTTAATTTAAATTTAAGACAGAAAGGATTTGAGTTCACAAAAGAGGGATTATGATAGGGCAAAGGAATTCGAGCAAGTAAAGCCTGAGGACAACAAATCAAGTCATAAAAATGGCAACAAAAATAGAGGGAAATTTTAAGCTAATAAACAAAATAAGAAAGGTATTTTGGCGAAAATCTCCGCCAAAGTGTCTTAAAGTTAAGATACCCAATATTATCTCTTCTTTTTCTTGAGCCGTCCTAGCCGATTGGTTAGCGCCGTAGACTTGAATATTATCGCCTTAGAAACTAAAAACGACAAAACTAAATAAAGACAAAGATGAAAAATAAACCGTTGATCACTATAATAATCAAGATGACTGGAAAGGACTAATGAAAATAACCTGAATATTTGATACAAGGATATTAATTCCTGGAAACCTCAGCAATTCAAAATTTTACTTCGCCGTATTTTCTTTTCACTGTTATAAATTTAAAAAAATGTATATAATGTTTTGTTCCATAAATATTCAATATCTCGAATTTTTGAACCTGTGACACACGACATATTTTTCAGCAGTGAAAAAAAAATAATAATAAAATAAATAAATAAAAACAAACCTCTAATATTTCAGCAGAAAATCACCAAATAAATGTTGGACAAGCCTTACGCAAAAGCTGGACTTAACAGAGATAGATGTGAAATTGAATTCTGATCAAGTGTTATAAATCGGTCAAAAAGAGTTATTTGGTATAAATTCGTAGGTTCAGATGCTCATAATTGAAAAAAATTTATGACCTGGAATTTTTTTATTTTTATACATTAAGATAAAAACTAATCGAAAACAGAAGTATTACAGAAAATTTACATATTAATTCATACCCTTTTGCAAAGATTGATGCCCATATAAGTTGGGAGCCATTGGTTAGGCAGGGTGGGGGGAGTTGAAATTATAACATTATATCGGAGCTATGGTTGCCGTACATAAACACCAAAATCAAGCAAGAACATTCGAAACACTTTTAACTTTGCACTTGTTTTTTCGTAAACAAACTCAAGACTAAAAATGGCTGACTCAAAAATCTGTTTTTGCTCAACAATAAAATCTTAAAAACCACAGATATTTCTTTTCATTTTGGGTATGACGATAGTCGCTCAATCAAATTAATGGTCTCTACTGGGCTATATTTCTATTTGCATTTAATGTTTGTTTAATTTAATATTTTTGTATTAAAATGATTTAGTTAGAAGTTTTATCCCTGACCTCAACTATAAGATTAAAAATCAATAACAGAAAAGGATTGTACCAGGTGATGAAATAGCGCGGTACAACAAAGAGGCATGGCAAGGCCTGCTACAGTTGTAGTAATCTTTCCATATTTACCAACTTTCATTGCTTTTCTCATAAACTGTATTAGATACGCTCCTGCAGGCAGTGTACAAAGCCCAGAAATAATGGAACCATTCTTCAAAAAGAACCTACAAATAAATTATAATAAACAACTATTTACAAAAAAGGCACAAATATATTCATTTCTGTTCTAAGGGGTAGGCTTGCTGCCGGATAAGACTGTGTAAGAATACACTGACGTTTTAGGTATTCGATTGGGAGAATTAGGATCCAGAGCCTCTCCACAGATACTGGGATTTGATAGACCCCTCCTTAAATGATATTTGACAATATTCGAAATAATCAGCAAATATGTTCTGTCAATATAACAGAGACTTGGATAGCAATGAAAGGACAATTCCCATATAGCCATGGAACTTGTCCTGCCGTCTATATTTCAGGCACAATTGGACATTAAACATTTATTTTCAGATCACTGAGGATAGAACTCTGCACACAATTTAGAAGGTTCTACGGGTCATATTGAACCCGCTTATTACAAATCACAATTTATATAATTGGGCAGTAAGTTTACTGCAGATGATTTCCGGCTCTTCATTCTTGGTGCGAACAAAAAGCTCCTCCCACTTATTTATGCATTAGCGGGTTAGTGTGTATGCGTCAATCAATGAGAAATGGTTAGAAATTGCATTACTCGTAATAGCGAAAGCAGAAAAAAACTTGGTGAGCCGGTCAAGTGGTTTGTAACTGTCCCATCTCACAGGTATGACTTAATTTATATACAAATTATGACTTAATCTATTATTTATATACAATTGACCCAACTGATTGGCCTATGTAGGATTTTATAAAAAAGGGGGCGGGGGTTGATGAAATTTGTGAAAATAAGGAAATTTTTTTCTTCTAATAACTGGTGGAATAGGTGTGATGGTTTCAGGGGCTTATCCAGGATTTTTTAGAGGGGGGGGGGCAAAATAGTTTGATCCGATAAACTTAAGCTAGGAGCAAGTTTAATTAATGCAAACTTGCATTAATCAGGTAAATTAAACTACTTTTGACTACATTAGGGGGGGGCACCCCGCCCCCCCCTGGATCCGCCACTGGATGGTTTATCATTTTTTTTCACGTCGTGATATTTATTTTCTCAGATTGTAGTTCCTGTGAAACTTGAAAAGGCTAATTACCTGTTTTGGCGGAGAGCCGAGATAAGACTAGTTTCGTTTTCAATAAATATTTTCGTATGAAATTGGCAGACCTTTACTGAACTTTAAAAAATAAACACTTCTGTTTGAAAATATTTGCACTTTGTGAATTTAGATAGCGATAGAGGTTACTGATTGAGACCAATTTTAGGACTTGGGTTCTAATTATTGGTTGCTGTAGTAAAAGTTGCCACAATAGCTCTTTCCAAGAAAATAATAAACCTCTGTTACGAAGTGTTTTTCGTAAAAATTTAGGCAATTTTCAAAAAATTGAAGGACATCATACATTTTAGTGCAAGATCCAAAATTTTACTGGGCTTTACGCTAGAAAAGCTCCTATTATAGAATATTCTTCCAGTTTGTTTACCCGAAAATAAATAAAATGCATTTCTTACTGCTGAGTCTGTATAATCTTAGACCTTTTACGGTACAATTTCCAAAATATTTCGAAAACTTTTTTCTAACGGGGAACTATAAGAAACAATACATTGTTAGCTATACATTTCAAAGATTTCAGCCACTAAATTTTACGTTTGATTTTCCAGGGCAACAGAATGGCTAACAGTGTGTGGCCGGGACGATATTTTGAGAAAACCCGATTTTATTACTTATATAAGGAAGTATGCCAATGTATGCAATCGCCATTTTGGCCCACCAGATCTTGTTTGTGAGGAATAGGGTCTTCACAGCAGACGTCGGAAAGTTAAATTCAATTCAATGCTATACCATCTCTGCTCTTACCCACTAATCCAGAAACTATCGAAGGCCAGAGGCTGTTTTCTGCAAGTGACTGTGTCGTGAGGAAGGAGTCTAAGACAATAAAAGAAGGTGTCAAAGCAACCTTATGTGATGCTATGGTTGTAATTCCGAAAAGTCATAAGCTGAATGAAGTTAATTTCACTTTTGTCCCTGCCTTAGAAACCATTAACGAAGAAGAAAATGTGTCCCATTCTTCAGAGATAACTGATTCTTCAAAGCAAAATAGATATTTGCCGATGCTTTCTAGCTGTTCCTTCGTCGCAACTCGTAGTTTGAATCCAGAAGTTTCCCCGAAGGACCGAACCGGGCACGCCATTCTTCAGGACTGGATAGACCTCCCGAAATCAGTGATGGCCTTGCTAGACCGGGAAGAAGAAGACTTTTTCGTAATGGCAAGAGAAACGCTCTTGCCTTATACAACCAGTGTGATGCAACTCCTAGAAAACGTAGAGTCTCCACAATATGAAAACGAAGATATCTGTGAAAAATCCGTCTTGACAATGTCAAAAAAGAAAAGACCCCGTGACGAACAAAACTCCCCCTTACCTAAAAAAAGTCAAAAGGTTGTCTGACGATCTGCCTCAGAACTCAACAGGTGGAAAATTAGGGATGGGGGAGAGGGTAGAATTGGAGGGCACGGAGCAGTTTCCAAGCTCGAAAAAGAAAATGATACAAAGTCAAGTCAGGTATACTCCTCGTAAAAAGAGGTTTAGACAGATCATCAAAAACCAAGAAAAAATGATATCGAGATGCCGTGCTAGAAATTGTATAATGAAAGCAAAACTGAAATAGCTTTCTGAAACTAGTAAAAAATAAAGGATTCTTGATGTAGTAAACAGCCATCTTAGTGGTCTTACACTAAGGATGATCCAGTCTGAAATTCAGAGAGGAAAAAAACGTCTACCATACACAAAAGATGAGAAAAAAATTGCTTTGTCGCTCTACTTCACCTCACCCTCTTCTTATGTGACTATCAAGAAAGCTGGTATTTTTCAGTTGCCGTCGCTTCCGACTATTCGTAGATACTTAAGAACGCTCGAAGCGCGAGATGGCTTTGATGACGACGTATTCCAATTGCAAGGAGCTAAACTAGAGAAACAAGCTGATAGATTTTGCACATTAGCTGTGGATGACATATCACTGAAACCTGGATTAACTTACGATCGGTTTAAGAATGAAGTTACCGGACTTGATAGTGATGGAAAGCTGGTAAAATTTGCAACCGTTTTCATGCTCCAAGGTATTACAGATAAATGGAAGCAGCCGGTTGGTTACTTTCTTACTGAGAAAGGGCCGAAAGGTAACCAGCTGCTGACTATGGTTAAAGAATGCGTGCAGAAGCGTAAAAATATTGGATTACAAGTCAAGGCTTTGATCTCTGATCAGGGAGGGAACTTCAGAGGACTTGTAAAGAATCTTGGTGTCAGCGAGAAAAAACCATTCTTTGACTTCAGTGGAGAAAAAGTGTATTATATTTATGATCCACCCCACTTATTGAAAAGTGTCAGAAACAATCTACTGAAAAATGACATTTTGTTTGAAGATGGCCAAGCGTCTTGGGTCGACATTATCAATCTTTTTAAAATCTATTCCCGATATAGAACCAGGGCTGATCCGCGCCTAAGCACGCGTCGTGTGTTTCCTTCCAATTTCGACAAAATGAAAGTAAAACTAGCAGCCCAGGTTTTCAGCCATTCCGTGAGCTCTGCGCTTAGATTTTCTGCCAAGAAACATGCGATTCATTCAAAGGCAAAAGGCATTGCACAGATTTGCACCTTTTTTGACAAACTGTTTGACAGTGTCAATGGAAGTTCTTTTCTAGATCCAAAAGCTCATCGACGAGGTCTTACGGAGAAATCACAATCGTACCACTTTTTAAGAAACTCAGTTGACTTTTTAACAAAGCTTAAATTTGTAAACAGAAGTACAAGAAAGCCTGATCGTATGTAAGGGGGAAGTTTCATGATGATAGTGGGCCAATACGGCAGTTTTTAATCTCTCGGGTCATTTCTCAGGGTCAAAAAGCACTCACATATTTAAGGTACATTTTCTTACTGAAAAAATTTTATTTGTTTCCAGAATTCCTACTCAAATATCTTTTACATACACCCGAGTCGCACCTTGTTCAAACGTTTGCATTTACATATGACTATTAAGTCAGACCAATAAAACTAATCGACACTTCCATCTGTTATATCTTACTTTAATTCTGATGTTGATTCTCATACAGAATGGGAATCAGCCTTTAAAAATGAAGTCTCTAGCATGTAAATTTTGTATTTATCTTATGTTTTAATTGGCATTTCCAGAATCTTTTCCTGTGCCCATCCATTGGAGTAAATTTTTTGATCTGACATAGATATTTGTAAAATTTTCTATGTAATTTTGGTTTGTATGGGCTCATTTGTGGTCTCTTTGTCAGTGGCAAACTTCAATTATACAATCCAAATTTCTAGTAATGCCAAACGCTTTGAATGTAATACGCAATCGAGACAGTTCTAAAAATAGTGTCTATAAGGCAGTCCATAGAAGCCTCTAAGCCTAAGATCCACAAATGGCTTTACGTTTTAAATTGCCGATATTCTATGGCTGGCCAGACTTGAAAACTGCATGGCTACTATGAGCACTGGAAAGATTCCGGACGCTTTGCCAAACTCAGTATAATAAGCTTGTGTCTTGGTAAAAATGGTTTTTAACAGATAAAATTGCGCTAATTAATACAAAATTAAAGTATGAGATTTCCAAATATACACTTTAAAATATTTATTTACTATTACTTCAAGGAGAATTCTGATTGAGCATTTGAAGTCAATGTAAAAATTTCATACCGAAAGCGTAAGGACCAAAAATATGATATGGACCAGTTCATCAATGCTGAAAGGACAAAAAGAATAAAATTACCCAGTATTCAGTGGAAGCATACTTACAGTCCATTTAATGCAAAAACTATACCCGATAGGAAAAAACTGAATAACGTTCTGCGAAAAACATCAATATTATCCCAGATGCAAAAAAAAACTTCAAATTTGTTGATTAGGGTAAGGTAAACCCCGTGTCGTTCTAGGAAGTCAGGCTAAGGATACCTTTCAACTGCATTTTTTCATGATTGACCAATCACAGTTAAAATTGCAGGCACAATTTTCCAAACCATGGAATATCTAAGCTTTCTTAATTATTATTTAGCTCATTCCCAATGTGAGTGCAGAACTTGATAAATATACAGACAAAACATAATTATACGCCCTTTGTCAATTACTCAGAGGCAAAAATTCTGGCCAGGCAGGATGTTTCCCTGCCAAGCTTTATCCAACCATATATAGAAACAGTCTTGTATATGACGTCTCTTACTAGGCTGCTAGCTACTGCTGCAACCTGGATCCAACCATATATAGACACAGTCTTGTATTTGATGACACGACCATGCATTTTAACAAACAGATAAAGAACCACTATTTAGAGTGGCCAGAACTATACACATCAATTACCAAAGCTTTTAATGGGAGCATTATCATTTGATAAAAAGCAACTCGATAAATAACATTAAAATAAACTTAGAATAGCATTAATTGGGGGAAAACACAATTTAGAGACGAGGGGTGAATGAATGGTTGGAGGGACTGGGGTTTCAGGATACAAGTCCGCGCCTTTGTGTCTGAACAGATTTTTCTTCAACCATTGCCTTTCAATCTTTCAGGAAAATATTGTTTGTCTTATCCTAATTTAAGTGATGCCTTGTTCACATTTATTTCCATGCCAATTCTTGCACAACGAAAAATTCATTCATTTTGCCAACGTTTTATCTAGGATACTCAAATCACCTGCCTAATCAAAGTCTGGAGGCCAAGTAGATGTGCACAGATCATTTAGGCTCCCTGCACTGGTAAACCTTTTATCTGCTAGATTCATTTAGAATAGAGGTGGTGCAATGAAAGGGGCAAATATGTCTCAATGCCTCTAGCTCCAAGGTTACCCAGAATAATTTTAATATACATTACATTAAAACGAACTCAAACTAATTAGCTATTCCGTGTAATTTACTTTCTTAACGAAAAACTACAAATCCTTATTTTTGAGCTTGTGTAGAAATATGAGACTGTTCAATGTACCCTTAAATCTTTTCCATGCTGAAATTTGAATCTGGTACTACAAAATAGAAGTAAACAAGAAATTTGGTACCCATTTTAAATCGTGTTAACAAAGTTTTTCTTCCAAGGAGAAGGAAGACAAGTACAATAATGTTCCTGGATGAGTGGAGGATACTACAGAAAATATTCAAGATTAAAAAAAAGCATTATAATGCCACTATTTTCATAATTTCTTTTGATAGGAGGCTAGCTTTCTTTGAACCGGTTACATGGGATGAATTACTCCACCCCCTGTATTTAGGTATGTAGGCTAAGACAAGACATAATGTACCGTGAGTAATATGTGATATATTTAAAATACAAAAAAATAAATAAAAATATTACCTTCTAAGGATAATTTCGACATAAATGAAACTTCCCCTAAATAAATTGAAATCCGGCTTCAAAAAGAAAAGTTCTTAATCAGAAAAAGTAAAACTGTACGCTAGTCTCAGCCAAATTAACACTAACCTGGAGATGGTTTTGGATTTCGCGAAGATACTCGGCAAAAAAAAATCACTTTCTAAATAGGTCAGAGCAAGTTAAGTTATAAGCGCAATACGAATTTCTAATCATCAAAAATATTTGAAACAGATTATTAGATAGACAGACAGAACTATGAAATTAATTTGTAAACATAATGATAATTTAGCAGGCCCGTCAACTGAATTGAGCCAATCGTTAAATAGCACATGAGGCGCAAAAGCAAAAATTGTTTGATATAGTGAAGAAAAGTGTTTTTTGAGGCATTCGTTTGTCAGAACTATTATTGGGCATTCGTTTGTCAGAACTATTATTGGGCATTCGTTTGTCGGAACTATTATTGGACATTCGTTTGTCAGAACTATTATTGGGCATTCGTTTGTCAGAACTATTATTTGGCATTCGTTTGTCAGAACTATTATTGGGCATTCGTTTGTCAGAACTATTATTGGGTATTCGTTTGTCAGAACTATTATTGGGCATTTCATTTGTCAGAATTATCATTATGCAGTCATAGTAGAGATTTGTTCATTATTATCTCTGCCTCTATTTGTCGTCAGTTGAAGTGAAGCACTGTTGTGCCCCTAAAATTTAATTCACAATAAAAATATTGCTTTTTCATTCGTTTATCTTTTATTTATAAATCTGTATCTAATCGCACAGCAGGTAACTAGTTCGTAGGTATCTAATCGCACAGCAGGTAACTAGTTCGTAGGTATCCATCGGTAGCGTTCCCTAAGGAATCTGATTTCGAGACAACTCGAGGAAAAGAGGTTACATTTATATAGTTACATATTTTATTTTCTCTCTAAGATTGAGAGTGGCGCGGTCACCCATTTATCTATTCCCCCCCCCATTGCAGTCGGAGCAGCCCTCAATGGCACGAGATAAGCTATAACGGCTCGGATGATGCGATCGTAAAATTCCCCGGCGGAACCTTTTGATTTTCTCATTATTTTTATAGCTTGCTTATTCTCTTAGCTCAAGAAAAATTCACCTGGCAGAACAGAAAAATTCCCTCAGCAGAAGTGGCACAATCAAGAAAAATTCACCCGGCAGAGCTGGCGCGGTCGTAAATTGGAGGAAAACATGTGAACTAGTTAGGCTACAAACTTCGTAATTTGAATTTAAATAATTGGATAGATACAGATTTATAAGAAAAAGTGATTAGGCCTATAATCGCTAAGCTATAATAGGAAACCCCTTTAAAATATCTCATAGGAGATAATAGCCTCCCCCAAATAGGTTAAGTGAAAAAATTAATTTATTTTGAGTTACTCAAACGCAAAAATGTCAGAAGAATTACGCGAACTATTCATGGCGCAAAAGCTGGTCGCAAAGAATGTAGAGATAACAAAATCTATTCCGCAATATGATGGACAAACAGATATCGACGAATTTAATATACAATTGGCCCAGTTTGTAGAATTAACAAAAACAGAGCTAGAAACGTTAGTCGGTATGCTCTACTTAGATTAAGAGGGCAGGCCTTAATCTTCCTAAAGTAAATTGAAAATACTATAGGTGATGATGACAGCTTGCCGATAAATACATTAGAAAAATTGTAAACGGCATTCGAAGATAGATTCATTGAAACTGGTTCAACAAATAAATTAAAACACGGAATGGTAAGCTTTGACCATACATAGAATATGAGAGAATATCTTCATAATGTACGGATTTCAGTAGAAGCAAAATTCGGAAAAGGTTCAGGAGAACTGTATGAAAAAATCACACTAGAAGCCTTTTTGCAAGGGCTATCCCCAAAATTTATATAGAATGGTAATATCCAAAAACATCCAAACGTTGGATCTTGCAGATCAGGAAGTGGGTCGAATGATCGAAATTGACACGATTGTGGCAAATCACAGTACAAAAAATAAATAGCCTAGGCGAATCAAACGCAAGCCTGACCTTCAAGGGCGATCAGGCGTCTTTCAATTTCTTTTCAAGGGATAACTCCCCAGTGCCACAAAGAAATAGAAAGCAAGAACCCAATAGGCAGAAAACTGTACGTTTTCAGCCCTTTAAACCAATGACTTATGAAATAGTTCCATAATTGTAAGATTCTATAACTGTAATCGACCTGGGCATATCGCGAGAGAGTGCCGTTATGTCCCTAATCGCACACCAAGGATTGCTGTCGGTAATACGCAAAATTATGGCAACCAT
The DNA here is from genome assembly GCF_049724085.1 of Artemia sp. Qi Xiang Cuo. NCBI lineage: Eukaryota > Metazoa > Arthropoda > Branchiopoda > Anostraca > Artemiidae > Artemia > Artemia sp. Qi Xiang Cuo. The sequence goes on along the minus strand of NC_142811.1, from coordinate 40,890,369 downwards.
TTGTTCGGAAGAACAAATTTTAGCGCCAATAGTGCACTAGGCTATAGCCAGGGAATATTGCGCCAATCAGTACCTCACAACGCGTACCAACCAAATTTGTACAATCCTCCCCCCAATAGACAAAATAATTATCGATTCGAAAACCCAAATACTCGTCAAAACCAATATGGTGCAAGAATGGTATATCTATCACC